>NC_034613.1:11007829-11032488 GCF_900095145.1 Mus pahari | reverse complement strand
CTCTCCTTCCCTCTCTCCCCTCTCCCTCTCCCTCTCTCCTCTCTTGCTTTCCCTTTCCCTCTCCCTCTTCCCCTTCCCTCCTCCATCCATTCCTTGCCCCCTCACTCTTCACAGAATGGTTATAAAAAGAGGGAAATGCCACAGAAGGAGGAAGGTTCAAGGAGTTCAAAGAGGACTTACTGTGGCAGATAAAGTTGCAGAGAAAGTCATTGCAATGTTTATGTAGAAAGCTGCTAATGACACTTCAGGGTCAAGATTCTGGGTAACTGGTTTGAATGGAACAGCAGGGGCAAGTCATAGAACCATGGAAATATCTAAAGAGTTGGCTCAGAGGTTAAGAGCACTGACTGCTCTTCCAGAGGTCTATAGTTCAAATCAAAGTAACCACACAGTGGCTCACAACCACCTGTAATTAGATCAGATGCCCTCTTCTAGTGTGTCTGAAGATAGCTACAGTGTACTTACATATAATAAATAAATAGTTTTTTTTTTAAATGGAAACTATGACAGTAATGTGTTTGATCTCAGGACCATAGAGATGAGGGATAGGGCCAAGACCAGGTGAACAAATGAATAGGCAAAAAGCAATTCATAAAGGGCATATCATTAGTGAGTAAAGAGCTGAGTTAAGTCCCCAGAATGAGCAAGAGTTCTCTGCCTGTTGGACCTACATACAGGGGAGTCAGATGGCAGGATCATGGGGGTTGTTGCCATAACAATATTAGATGTCTGCCTCTTTATATGGTCCAGATAAGGATGTCACACCCTTACCCAGTCTGGTATGCTTGATAAATTTCTTTGTTCATAGGATACCAATCTACTTAGTTTGTTCATATTGTGGTACTTTTTATTTTTAGAAATCCTATTTATCAGTCTGTGCTACTAGGGTTGGACATTTGGTGTGTCTACATGCACACAAGGTACGGAGTTTCCCTCTCCATGCATATGTATGCAAAATGGAGCCAAATGCTAAAATGAATTTACCCTTAAAGCAGGACACACCCTTCTCTCAACAGCAGGAAAGTTGAAGAATTTTCAGACATATTTTCAAGCCATCACACTGCCCCTTGCTCAGTCTCACAGAGTGCTCACTCGTTCACAAGTGGCAGAAGGCTAAAGAGATCTGTCTCATGGTGGCATTTTTACTGAAAACCCGAGTTCCTCCTAACTATTCAGCCAAACTAAAGTACAACATCCTTCAGAAACCTTTTAAGTAGTGAGATACCAGCACTTATTTATGAATTTAAGATTTAGCACAGCATAGGAAGTCTGGGATTTTTCCCCTTACAAAAGTCACAGCCACACCAGGTTCACATGAATGGCGCTCAGCTCAAATATCATGCAGATGAAGGCCTTTTAAAAGAAAAAGAAACCTCTTCATTTAAATGTAAACTAATCTGCTAAACTCAGCAAGAATAGTTAAATGGAGTAATATATGTTATTCATATATATTCCAGAAACAAGAGGTTTAAAGAGATTGGGTAACAATTTAAGATTTAAATATCTTCAGAAAGAAGTCTTTGACATTAATTCCATTGGATTTGTGTTTCCTTCTGAGGACATCCATCTGTCCCCATCCTAGGCTAGAGAACTAATTTGCTATGTCCTTCAGCCCTGCAAACACTTTGAGCAATGCAGAACTTAATATTTTAACACATCTTCATTTACTTATATTTTAGCAGGGAAGGAGAGGATGTATGCCATGGCACATAGGTTGGGGGCAGATGAGAACTTGCCAGGGTTGATTATCTCCTCCACCATGTTATACTGTGTATATATACTATATATATGTGATATATAGATATAGATATAGATATAGTTATAGATATAGATATGTGTGTGAACTATATATACATACATACACACACACACACACACACATATATATATATATATATATATATATATATATATATATATATTACATATATTAGGACCTACTGAATCCATTTATCCATTTTTGTTGTTTGTGCATATGGTTTCAGGGCTGACCCCTCTATATTAGACAGCCAATAAGAGGAATTACTACTGGAAGAAACTAATTCTCTTTTTCTCAGTTGTTCATATTGTATGGAATTCTTTGTCTAATGATGGGAATCTCACTAAAGTTTTCCCTTCAAATTGCTATTGTTCCAGTATTACGAATGCAGCTATTTCTAGGAAAGATTGTTTTCCAGCAAGCTTCTTGGTATTATGGTTCTTACAACCTTCCCCAATCCAGTTTCTGGGATGTTCTCTGAACCATATGCAGGAGCTGTGATATTATCTTTGAATTTTCATATATGTGTGTTACATTTTGAAAACCAATAAAAATCAATGCATCTGTCAACCTTTATCTGTGAATCTTTTATTGTCAGAAGATGGTGAGTAACACAGAGATCCACATTGTATATTTTAAATATACAAAATTGATTTATCAATTATATCTCAATAAATATGAAAAATAATTCTTTTAAAGGATGCAGGATCCACTCAAAGAATAATCAATAAAAGATTATTATTTTCTTTTTCTTTATATTTCCCAATCCCTAATATACAGAAACCTAAAATTCACTGAAAATAAGTCTCAACAGTTACTGGAGTGTCCCTATCCATCACTACAAAGGTTTTGAAAACTAACTTAATCTCAAAAAAAGCCCAGCAGAAACTTTGTTCTCTGGTTAAGTGTCATGAAAAATGGTTTGAACAAGCATAGCAAGCTTAGAAAGGAAAAATATAAAATATATGGTTTGAGTATTTAAAGGGGTACCAGGAAGTGATATGGATGTGAATCCTGTGTTCAAGGATATTAAATTGAATGAAAGGAGTAGTGATTTGGGGACAAAGATTCCACCCACGTAAGTTTAGGTACGGGCATGTCAGGAGGCAAAATCCCCAGAGGCAAAGGCAAACAAATCTTTTGAGTTCAAGGACAGCCTAGAATAGTGCAAGTTCTAAGTTAAGAAAAACTTAATCCAGGCTTGGTGAACCATACCTTTAATCCAAGTGTTTAGGGGGCAGGCATACAGATCTCTGAGTTCAAAGTCAGTATACAGAACAATTTTCAGGACAGCCAAGCTTAGGCAGTGTAGGAGTTGGAAAACAGAAAGCTAATGATAATGTAATATAACAAGGGGGCTATCACTAAAATCAGGGACTAGACAAGGCTGCCCACTCTCTCCCTACCTATTCAATATAGTACTTGAAGTCCTACCCAGAGCAATTCGGCAACAAAAGGACATCAAGGGGATACAGATTGGAAAGGAAGAAGTCAAAATATCACTATTTGCAGATTCTATGATAGTATATATAAGTGACCCTAAAAATTCCACCACAGAACTCCTAAGCCTGATAAATAGCTTCAGTGAAGTAGCTAGATATAATATTAACTCAAATAAATCAGTGAACTTTCTCTACACAAAGGATAAACAGGATGAAAATAAGAAAGATCTCCATGCTCATGGATTGGCAGGATTAATATAGTAAAAATGACTATCCAGCCAAAAGCAATCTACAGATTCAGTGTAATCCCCATCAAAATTCCAACTCAATTCTTCAACAAGTTAGAAAGGGCAATTTGCAATTTCATCTGGAATAATAAAAAACCTAGGATAGCAAAAACTATCCTCAACAATAAAAGAACCTCTGGCGGAATCCCCATGCCTGACCTCGAGCTGTACTACAGAGCAATTGAGATTAAAAACTGCATGAAAGTGGTACAGTGACAGAGAGGTAGATCAATGGAACAGAATTGAAGACCCAGAAATGGACCCACACGCCCATGGTTACTTGATCTTTGACAAAGGAACTAAAATCATCCAGTGGGAAAAAAAAGACAGCATTTTCAACAAGTGGTGCTGGCACAACTGGCAGTTATCATGTAAAAGAATGCAAATTGATACATTCTTATCTCCTTGTACAAAGTTCAAGTCTAAATGGATTAAAGAACTCCACATAAAACCAAAGATACTGAAATATGTAGAGGAGAAAGTGGGGAAAAGACTCAAAGAAATGGGCACAGGAGAAAAATGTCTCAACAGAACAGCAATGGCCTGTGCTGTAAGATCAAGAATTGACAAATGGGACCTCATAAAATTGCAAAGCTTCTGTAAGGCAAAAGACACTGTCAACAAGACAAAAAGGCCACCAACAGATTGGGAAAGGATTTTTACCAGTCCTAAATCTGATAGGGAACTAATATCTAATATATACAAAGAGCTCAAGAAGCTGAACTCCAGAAATTCAAATAACCCCATTAAAAAATGGGGTACAGAGCTAAACAAAGAATTCTCAACTGAAGAATACAGAAGGGCTGAGAAGCACTTGAAAAAACGTTCAACATCTTTAATCATCAGGGAAATGCAAATCAAAACAACNCTGAGATTTCACCTCACACCTGTCAGAATGTCTAAGATTAAAAATTCAGGTGACAACAGATGCTGGCGAGGTTGTGGAGAAATAGGAACACTCCTCCATTGCTGGTGGGATTGCAAGCTTGTACAACCACTCTGGAAATCAGTCTGGCGGTTCCTCAGAAAATTGGATATAGTACTACCAGAGGACCCAGCAATTCCTCTTCTGGGCATATACCCAGAAGATCTTCCAACTGGTAATAAGGACACATGCTCTACTATGTTCATAGCAGCCTTATTTATAATAGCCAGAAGCTGGAAAGAACCCAGATGTCCCTCAATAGAGGAATGGATACAGAAACTGTGGTACATTTACACAATGGAGTACCACTCAGCTATTAAAAACAATGAATTTATGAAATTCTTGGGCAAATGGATGTATCTGGAGGATATCATCCTTAGTGAGGTAAGCCAATCACAAAAGAAGTCACTAGATATGCACTCAGTGATAAGCAGATATTAGCCCAGAAACATAGAATACCCAAGATACATTTTGCAAAACATAGGAAAACCAAGAAGGATGACCATGGTGTAGATACTTCATTCCTCCTTAGAATAAGGAACAAAGTACCCATGAAAGGATATAGGTACAGAGACAAAATTTAGAGCTAAGATGAAAGGATGGACTATCCAGAGACTACCCCATCCAGGAATCCATCCCATCATCAGCCACCAAACCCAGATACTAATGCACATGCCAGCAAGATTCTGCTGAAGGTACCCTGATATAGCAGCCTCTTGTGAGGCTATGTCAGTGCCTGGCAAACACAGAAGTGGATGCTGACTGTCAGCTATTGGATGGAACACAGGGCCCCCAATGGAGGAGCTAGAGAAAGTATCCAAGGAGCTGAATGGGGATGCAACCCTGTAGGTAGAACAACAATATGAACTAAACAGTACCCCATGAGCTCCTGTCTCTAGCTGCATATGTAGCATAAGATGGCCTAATCAGCCATCATTGGGAAGAGAGGCCCCTTGGTCTTATAAATTTTATATGACCCAGCACAGGGGAAGGCCAGGGCCAAGTAGTGGGAGTGGGTGGGTAGGGGAGCAGAGGCGGGGGTGGGGTATAGGGAACTTTCGGGATAGCATTTGAAATGTAAATAAAGAAAATAATAATAAATAAAAAATGGAAAAAAAAAAAAAGAAGGTGCTCTTGCTAAAAAACATTGACTCCTCCTCTGGGCCCTGTTGTAGTTTGAATAAGAAACAACCCCCTTTAGCCTCAGGCATTTGAACACTTTGTACCCTACTTTGTCTCCCTTTTTGGGGAGGTTTAGAAAGCATGGTCTCACTTCAGGAAGTAGTCACTGGAGTTTAGAGCTTCGAGCCACTCCAGTTCAGTCACACTGTCTCCTGCTTGTGGCTGAGAATGTGAGCTCTCAACTGCCTGTTCCAGCTGTTAGGCCTGGAACAAGCAGCTTGTTGCCACATTTCTCTGCTGGGATGGACTCTTATCTCTCTGGAACTATTAGCCAAATAAACCCTTTCTTCTGTAAGTTGTCTTGGCCATAGTATTTCATCACAGCAACAGAAAAGTAGTAAATACTGGCCCATAAGTTAAGTAAAAGTTGAATAAAAGTCTGGTGTTTATTGGTCGCCTCTCTACTCAACCTATCTTGTTTCCTTTTGAGGCTGATGGCAGAAAAGTGAATCAAAATCTTAAATGGCAGTCACTTTAGATTACAAGAACAACAGAGCCTAAGAGGTCAGAGCCCCACCATACACACAGAAAGAAGGACAGTTATCTCTAATAGAGATGTTACATCCTGGAACAGAAATTATCATTTTAAAGGAATGAGATTGAGCACCTAAAGCAATAATTGTCGTAAAGGCTTTTTACCTTTAGTACCCAGAGCACAATCAACTATCTCCTCTGCTAGGTATGAACCCACCCCGAGTTACTCCTTCCCTGAAAGAACAATCAAAGTTTAATGTAGAGCAGGGGTACATCTCCATTTCTGAGCCTTCAGGCTACATTGTAGAGTAGGACATTTGCATGGGCTCTGCCCAACCCAACCTCTGCTTCTACCTAAAGGCACCAATTTATGGGCTCAGTAGCAGTGAAGAAGGTGGTCTTCTTTTGAAAACATATGTAATTCTCTCTGCTAGACCCATTCATGACAGGTGTCTGACTAGAGAAGCTTCACAATGACAGCACCTTGTCCATTAGCAAAGATGACAAATAGAAATCAAGGCATTTTCCTTCTATAGAGAAAAGAACAAAAAGCAGCATCTAACTGTTACAGCCATTGACTTAAAGGATAGTGACTAGCTCCATTTCCATGGAAACAGCAGAATGAGAAAAAGAAAGCTTTTTTAGAATAATAAAGGGTTTTGTGTGGTGAGTTGATTTTTAAAAATAAAGCCAGAAACTTACTTCCATTCTTCCAGCCTTCCATTCTTCCCCCCACACTGATCTCCTTAGAAGCAGGTAGGCTGCAAGGCAGAGGGGCAAAAGGTACCTTTCCACCCACCAGGCCTTCCCACCAAACAAATCAGTAGCAGTCTGAAGATAAAGATGGAAACTCAGGAGGAAACAAAAACAGACATCAGTAAGGAGAGTGAAGCTTATGCAAAGCTAACTGCTTTTTATGTCTCCTTTAGACTTGAAAATAATTCATATATGTGGACAAATCAAGTGTCTTGGAGGAAAGCTCTATCTCCATGGAAACATCTTGAAATTACAATAAAGCATCATATGTTAAGGGGCTATGATTGTGTAAGCCCACTACCTCCCCTTCTCCTGGGCACTTTGGGAAGCCATGGTCAGAATGACTGGCCCAAAAGACACGGGGTTCCATTTTGTATCTTGGCTTTATTACACAAGTCAAATCATCTATGAGTGTCACAGCCTTGATTCTAGCCTGAGTACAAAGAGCTCTCAGCCTCCTCAGCAGTGAAGAACATGACTTATTGGCTTCCTGCAAGTCACACTGAATGCTGCCATTGTAAGAGAAGTGAAGAACCTAACAGCCCACACATAACTGCCACGGACTGAAAAAGGGGGGGGGGCTGAAGAAAAAAAGGCACAAAGACAAGTGGGGTTCTCTCTTCTAAGAAAGTTGAGTTTGCCTTGGTAACCATATCTTACAGTTGCTATAGTGATGAGTACAGTTGCTAAGGAAACCTGATTTTATACACAGAGCCAGCTTTTTAAAAAGAAGAGAAGGAAGAGGAGGAGGTTGAGGAGGAGGAGGAAGAGGACGACAATAACTAAAGAAAATCCAGAGAGTCCTCAGGGGTTCTTAAGTTTGGGCTCTTAACCTTTGCTCAGCAATAGTTTCTGGAAATAGCATCTGAAGTGAGGGCATATGTAGGATATATTTGCAAAGGAAGCATTTCCTAGAGAAACCAGGAAATGAGTGGAGGAAGAAACCATGTAAGGCTGTGACTTCAGGTGACACCCAAGCATCAACTGGTTATGCAAAGGATCTTCAAAGCAAACAGTACTCCTGAAAGTTTGGAAGATCTGAGGACCAACACAAGTAGGCTTTTTCCATTCTTCACCTTTTAATCATTATTAAGGGTCACCCCAGAGATGTGAAGCCATACATAACAGGGCCAGAGACTTAGGACCAGGCAAGCAGATTTAAAAGATGACGAGGCATGCACTAGTGACATCCATTGAGCTGAAGAAATGAGGCTTTTTAAAACATTGCCAATTCATGTACTAAGCGAAAGGAAAACAAACTCTCAACCCTCCCCACCAGCCAAACCTTCCCTTCTGAAAGTGATCAGCTTCCCTAAAGTCTTGCTCAGGTAGCATGACCAGGATGAGGAAAAGGAAGTATCTGCCTTCAATGAACAAAACATAAGAAAGCACCAAAGTTTTCAGAAATCAGCAGCTAGGGCTGGAAAGATGGCCCAACACACTGACTGATCTCCCAAAGGAGCAGTACATTCCCAACAGTTACATGGCAGCTCACAAGCATCAACAACTACAGTTCCTGGGGACTTGATGCCCTCTTCTGGCCTCTTCAGTAACCACAAGTGGCACACAACAAACAGATGCAGAAACAAAAACAAAAACAAAAACCCATACACATATTTTTTTAAAGGTAAACAATAAAGGTAAATCACATCAGAAGATGGCAGTACATCCCAGCTCTCAGGAGGCTGGGGTGGAAGGAATATAAGTTTAAGACCAGGCATAATTCCATAGCAAAACATTATCTCTAAGCAAACTTTGTGCAACATTTTACAATAAAATAATCACTGCAGAAAAAGAATTGTCCTGATTTTTAAAAATACACATATATAGCAGGGCTGGCAAGATGACTCAGTGGATAAAGGTCCTTGCCACCAGTTTTGAAGACTAGAGTCTGATCTCTGAAACCCACAGAGGAGAAGGAGCAACCAGCAAGTTATTACCTGACATCTGCATATGTGGTATGGTATGATAGATAAATATTTTACACAAACATAGAGTTTCTCCTGCCTCACTTGCCTCACTATAAACTAGAACTTGTGTTACTAAAAAAATTACAGTTTGTCAATTCTCTTAAGAATTCTTTGGCCAAGACTGACGATGTGTGCCTGTAATTTCAGCTACTCAGGATACTGGGGTGGGAGGACTATAAATTCAAAATCAGCCTAGGCAACTTAGTGACACTCTGAAAATGAAATGTCATTAGGGGGCTTAGAGTGAAGCTTGGTGGTGGAACACTTGACCAGTATGTTTGAATCTTTAGATTCAGTCTCCAGCACTACAAAATTTAAAAATATAAAATAAAATAAAATAAATAAAATAAAATAAAATAAAATAAAATAAAATAAAATAAAATAAAAAAGACTCATTCACACTGAAACACCATGTCTTATGGCATTGTTATACCGGCCTGCAATCTCAGCTACTCAAGATGCTGAAGGCAAGGGGTATGTTCAAAGATGATCTGACCAACTCAGATAAATAAAACTAAAATGTCTAGGAATATAGCTCAGAGATTAGAGTTCTTGCCTAGTGTGTCCAAGGCCCTGAATTCAATGTCAATCCCAACAAATATGTTGTGTATGCTTTTATTGAAACCTTTTGGTGACCCTCTTTATGTTTCCAGGGAAACAAGTGACTATAAAGCTGCCACTTGGGCAGCAAGGAATGAATCTTGCCCTGTCATAATCATGCCCCTTGGCATACAAAGATAAACACACCCTCAAACCCCACCCTTCCCAAACTTCAGCCCTCATTCTTGATCACTCCAGAGTAAGAAAGTTGCCGGGTGATGTGTTTGGTTGGCTGATTAGTTGGTTACTTGGTTTGGTTTTGGTGTGCTTTTTTTTTTTGGGGGGGGGTCATGACAGGGTTTCTCTGTGTAGCCCTGGCTGTCCTGGAACTCACTTTATAGACCAGGCTGCCCTCGAACTCAGAAATTCGCCTGCCTCAGCCTCCCGAGTGCTGTGATTAAAGGCGTGTGCCACCACACCCAGCTTGGTGTGCTTTTTTGAGAAAGTGTGTTATGTAACCTTGGCAGTCCTGAAAGTCCATATGTAAACTAGTTTGGCCTTGACCTCACAGAGATCCACCTGCTTCTGTCTTTGGAAAGCTGGGATGAAAAGAATACCCCACCAGGCCTGACTAGAATAAAAAAGTTGCTGTTGTTGTCAAAGAACTGATTTTCATTTTAAAAAATAAATATACATTTTGGACATCTAAAAAGTTTCCAGCTACTGAGAAGCAGATCTGCAGCACTTATCACGCCCTCCTGGAAGGGCTTGACTCCCAGTTCTCATGGACTCTGCATGAGATACTGCTTCTTTTTTGGTTGGTTAGTTGGTTGGTTGGTTGGTTGGTTGGTTGGTTTGGTTTCGTTTTTCAACACAGGATTTCCCTGTGTAAACCTGGCTGTCCTGGAACTCACTCCAAAGTCCAGGCTCCTCAAATTTACAGTGATTCTCCTGACTCTGTCTCCCAAGCAGTGCAATCAAAGGCATGTGCCACCATGCCCAGCCCCTTCTTTTGCTCTCGATCCTCTTTTTCCCTTCCGTCTCTTCTTCCACCTCATTTTCCTTTGCCATGTCTACTGACCCCTTCCTTCTCATCTCACCTCACTTTTTGTCATACTGTGAAAGGAAAATATAAACCCCATTTGTCTCCAATTAAGAACCAGTCCTGATTTCAAAAAAGTCCATAAGGCACTGAAAGGAATTGAATTTAAGAAAAGCAAAGAACTTATAGTCAAAAGTATAACATGAGACAAATAGGGCAATATTAGGAACTTGAAGGCCTGAGGCCTGACAGGCCCTAAAGGCCTAGCTGGGGATTTTACAATAACAAGTCCAGGCATGTCCAGGAGAGCCCCTTGTTTGGACATTCCTGAGGATAGGTGGCCCCAAGGATAGACATAAACAGAAGAATTATTTTGGGGTTTTTTTTTTTTTTGATTGACTCATTGGCCATTTGGTGGCCTGGGTCTCGCTGACCCTCCCTGGAATTGTTGATGCTACAACCTGCATGTATTATTCTACTGACTTATAATCAAGTCAATTGTGTGAAGCTGCGCCAAGTACCCCCCAAATTCTCCCAACCCCCTATCCTCACCCTATAACTCCCTATAAAAATCCCTAGCTTTTGGGTTTCAAGGTCGATGCCTCTGCCTCCTGCGTGAGATATGGATCGGCCCGGGGTCCCACCATTAAACTGCCTCATGCTTTTACAACAAAAAGGCCTCTCGTGTTTTTTTGAGATTCCCTGACTTCCCTGGCATGGGTCCAACTGTCAGGGACCAGGTTGAGAAAATCCAGGCATCCTACATCCCGGGCATCCCGAAGCCCAGGCATTTTTACAGCATGCATCTGGGAGCCATATAGTTCTTTGTCAGGAGCCCTTTCCCCTCTCTCTGCAAGGCCATTTCGTGGGAATCAGCAAGATTACGGCCCTAAACATCAAGGACTGTTACGAGAGTCTTCCAGTATTCCAGAGCTGCCCAAAACTGTCATCTTGGGCTGATAGGAGAACCGGAGCTTCGAGATAAGCCGCCCAGTGTTCCGGAGCAGTGACATCAAGGACCTGAGTTGAATCACTGAAAGTTTCAGACTTGTGGACTGAAAGCCGCCCCCATCNGTCCTTCACTACTTCCTTTCGATGACTCCTAACCCCTCTCTGTATACTATTTAACTTGAGCCTTTTCACCCAGTAAATGAGACTATGACGAGTATGCATGGTCTCCGTCTCTTCCTTTATCCCATTCCTCTCTAGGTTTGGAATCCCCCTCGAGGACCATGGAATAACATATGTCCCACGGAGCGGGATATCCAACAGCACCAGCTTCAGGAATAGACCATGTGTCCCAGAAACTTAAGTCATAAGACCTGTCTAGGAACAATCCATAAAATCCAGAACAAGATTATAAAACTCCTCCCAAAGAACTGCTTGAGGATAATTACAAAAATGGGGAAATATCTTATCATAGAATGGATCATCTGTGCTGGGCCACCCTATCTCATCCTATGGTTAAACGTTCATAACATAGGAAAGCAGTCCACTTAACACCTGTGACTCCCTAGCACTCAACAATGAAATTTTTAGATTACCTAATCCTCAAGAGTTCCCCCCAGTTCCCTATAAAAAAGTCTGTGTGCCTTTGTCTAGGGTCACCATTTTAGAGAGTGATTGATCCCTGCAAGCATGTTTCTACAGAATAAATGCTCTTTGTTTTGGATAATATATGAGTCTGTGGACTTTCTTCAGTGATTTTTGGACTTTTACAACTGAAGATTGAACCTAGGACCTTTTACAAATTAAGCAAACAGAGATTTACCCGAAGCCTTCTTTTTAATTGTAATTTCTTTGAAACCAGGGTCTCATTCTGTAGTCCAAACTTTCCTTGAATTCATGATTCACCTTACTTCAGTCTCCCAAGTATCTGGCCAAGTCACCAAATCCATCTTACCCTTCCTTAATCTGCAAAGTGTCAGAGGGTCACTTTCTTCATAGTTTGAGTTCCTGTCTGCAGGTATCAACCTATCACCTTTCCCCCCTATTTACAAAATTAGTGTTTTCATTAGAAATAAAATATTCTGGAGATGACACACAGGGTACACCTTGTGTGACATTGATTCCTCTCTTAAAGCTGTTTTTTAAAAGTGCACCCTTTGCTCTTGAGTTTATGTCTGAGTAGTGAGCAGAGACAGCACACAATAGTGTAGTATGCGAATAGGAACTAAAGTAAAGGGACCTGGAACTGAAAAGCAAGTCTCATTGATGATTTCTACAATTCAGAGTACTCAGGAGGTAGGAGTTTAAGTGTGGTTTTCTAGTCCATGATTTTTCTTGAGTCAAAAGTGAATCAATAGTTGTGTGCCACACCCACTCCAGTGAAAACCATGTGACAGGCACAAAAGTTTGGATGTAGTTCTGAGTCTAAATGTTTCATGGAAACTAGTCTCCTGGAGCCTTGGCATCCTGTAGCACGAATGCTCCAAACTTGTCCTTTCATGAGTTGGTGAATGGATCTGTGTGCTTTCTTTCAGTATTGTTTTATTATAGGTGCCTTCGAGGAATGATTTCACAAATACCTAAGTTAGATTGAACTTTGCTTCCTGGCCTTCACCAATGTCCTAGGCAGTCCTTGAGCTGACCATGGGCTTGGAATTTAGTAAGGATGTTACCTATTCAGATGAATTGCTTCCAGTATTGAAAGAGAGATAGTGAAAGAAATCAGGCATTACTATCTACTACATAGAGTTAGAAATTTCAGGGCAAGCTCAGTATAGTAAGTTTAGAATTATTATAGTTATGTATGGCAGACTACATTACTTAATAGAAGGAAGTCCCCATAAAATCACTTAGAATAACAGCCAAGCCACTCCCATATACAGGAATTTACAATGGTTTAATATCGGGCTGTGGTTTAAGTAGAAACTAGAGTATTGCATTATTCATGAGAAGGTTAGCTAGATCGGAACTTCCTAGCACATACTTTCACTACCCCAGAGGAATAGCATAGTTAGGTATTTATGAAGAGCTGGCTGGTGGTAGGTTAAACAATCAATTAGAATTAGAGCTATGGCTTGGGCATGAAAGCCCTTGCCCCAGGAGCATAACAACCTCATACCTGCCTTATAAGAATATAGCTGACTTTGTCTCAGTTGTTACATTGCCTAGTTCCTGCCAGTCTTTATTAATGCATTCTTCTGTTTTGTGTAAACAGTCATTTAGCATCAGGTAACCTCTATGTATCACCTAACTTCCTTATTTCCTTCTGCATTATAAGTCTGATGCTTGCTTTGAGAAATTACATTCAGATCAACACTCCCTTGTGTTCATGTCTGTTTGTCACTCTTCACTGACTCCTTGCCCAGCTGAGTACCAGGACTCTGATTCTCCCACGAGTTGAGGGACCAACTGAGTCTGGTCCATGGCAGTTGTGAGTTTCTATTTTATTATTAAATGGCTATTTTGCCTGTAATGAACTGCTTATCCTTCTTATATTTGATTCAGACCTCATTAAAATAGCAAAACTTGGGCAGACATAATGGCACACAACTTTAATTCCAGTACTTAGGAGGTAGAGGAACCAGAGTTCAATGTGAGCTTGGTCTACATAGTAAGTTCCAGTTCATCCAGAGCTATGTAGAGAGAAACTACTTATTATCAACATAAATGAATAAAATTAGGGGGTTGGAGAGATGTCTCAGTGGTTAAGAGAACTGACTGCTTTTCCAGAGAATCGAGGTTCAATTCCCAGCACCCACATTTAGCCTAAGATTGTCTGTAACTTGGAAATCTGACACCCTCACACAGACATACATGCAGGCAAAATGCCAATGCACATAAAATAAAAATAAATAAATTATTTTTAAAAGAATAAAATAAAATAAATGAAAATGTTTTCCCAAAGGAATAGATAAATACCAAACCCTACAGTGGCATTAGAGTCTTGTTTAAAGGTAATATTAGATATTTACTTTTGATTCCTATAATGAGAATTTTCCAGTGGACTAACAGCATAGTATATCACTTGAAAGATGAATGCAAATTTCTCCTCTCTCATAGTATACATCTCTGAACTTTGTGCTGTAAATTATTGCTTCAGGGCTAGGGTCTAATTTTTTGTTTATTTATTTTTTTACTTATTCACTGGGTATCCACCTACCCTGGCACATCAAGTCTCTGTAAGGCTAGGTGCTTCCTCTCCCACTGAGGCCAGGCAAAGCAGCCCAGCTAGAAGAATATATCCTACCTACAGGCAACAGTTTTGGGGATAGCCTCCCCTCCAACTGTTCAGGACCCACATGAAAACCAAGCTGCACATTTGCTACATATGTGCAGGGAGGCCTAGGTCGAGCCTGTTCATGTTTTTTAGTTGGTGGTTCAGTCTCTGAGAGCCCCCAAGGGTCCAGATTAGTTGATTCTGTTGGTCTTTCTGTGGAGTTCCTATCCCCTTAGGTGATGAAATCCTTTCTCTGATTCTTCCATAAGAGTCCCCAAACTATCCACAGTTTGGCTGAGAGTGTATGTCTCTGTCTGAGCCAGTTGCTTCTCAGAAGACAGCCATGCTAGGCTCCTTTCTAAAAGCATGACTGAGTATTATTAATAGTGTCAGAGATTGGAGCTTGGCCCTGGGATGGTTCTCAAGATGGTCCAATTATTGGTTGACCATTTCCTCAGTCTATGTTTTATCCACAATCCCTTCATTTCTTGTAGACAGGAAATTCTTTGTGTTAAATGTTTTGTGGGTGGGTTGGTGACCCTATCACTCGACCAGGGCTCCTGCCTATCCATAGGAGGCAGCCTTCCCAGGCTCCATATCCCCAGTGCTGTGAGTTATAGCTAAGGATACCCCATTGATTCTGGGTCACCTTCCCTAATCTGTTGAATTCAAGGTGGCCAGGTGGCTTGCTTTATCAAATGGTATATTAGTACTCACAAAACAAAAGACACAAAACATTTTTGCAGATAAAAGCTTTTTTTGAAAATTTGCCTGTACTTATGTGAACAAGATCTGTCCTTAGAGACACCACAGCTACTTCAAGCCACTAGCTGTTGCTTGATTTTTTTCCCCTGGGAGCACATGAGCAAGCATCTGATCACCTCAAACAGAGAAACAATTGAAAAATCCCACTCTAATCTGGGTTGGTGGGCAACTGAGTATATTTCAGAAGCATGGCTGACTCATGGACATCTATATCACCAAAAAGTCCATGCCAACATGGGTGATCACTTGAAAAAGCTTCATTCTTGGATCTCTGTTGCCCAATGTGGTGGTTTGAGCATGCTTGGTCCAGGCAGTGACACTATTAGACAATGTGGCCTTGTTGGAATAGGTATAGTCCTGTTAGGGGAAGTATGTCATATGGGGGTAGGCTTTGAGGCTCTATGCTCAGGCTCAATCCAATATAGTAGATAGCCTCCTCATGATTGCCTGAAGAACAAAGTTTCCTCCTGGTTACCTCCAGATTAAGGTATAGAACAGTCAGCTCCTTCTCCAGTACCATGTCTGCCTGCATACCACCATGCTTTCTGCCATGCTGATAATTGGCTGAACCTCTGAAATTAAATCAGCCCCAATTAAATGATCCCTTTATAAGAGTTGTCTTGATTATGGTGTCTCTTCACAGCAATGAAACTTCATAGCAATGACACTCAACTACAGAAAAGAGTCTCCTCTTCCCTAGCAATTATTTGATGTCTATATTACCTTTGGATGAGGACTCATGACTCTTGAAATGTTGTATAATTTCTGAGATTTGTAAGCCTAAGTCTTGGGAGCCTCTCACTTCCTCCAGGTCAGAATGTTTTAAATGGCCGGAAATCTGTGCATACTAATTAATGCAAAGCCAATGTATTAGTAGGTCTGACACTAAGAGAACTGTCCAGCTGAGTCCATCTCAGATTCAAGTTAATGTCCTACATTCTCCTTAGAGAAATTATATATTAAGCCACTATCATTTAGAGTGTTATCCATAGCTAACTAGAGCACCTATCATCTCAGCTTTCCATTACTTTTAAAATCTAGATGAATTTCTTGTTAAAAAGAAATAACAAAGGATTTCTGTATCAAATACCAATGCCTACTTAATCTTAGACTCTTTTCTGTGACCATTTGAACACCACCTTTATTTACTGTTTTCCTGAACCCCTTTCCATAACAAGGCTGGATCTTTGCAACACTGTGTTCAAGGACAATGGCCAGGACCACATCACTAATAGGAATCTAGTGCCGTGTCACATAGTTTCCCCATCACAAAATGTTCTGTTCTGTGAGAACCTCACTGTTTAGCCTGTCTCCAAGGTGGGCCCTAGTGTCTGAGAACTTGGATTTAGGGAGGTTTTATACCCTTTTCTCACTGATAAGACGGTTCAGTATGCCAATGGTGTTTATACAGTCAGCTTGGTTTATGCTGAACACCTGCTTTCCTAGAAGTTTAGAAGTGCCAGACAGGGGAGCACCTATGTGACAAACCCTCCCCCACCAAAAAACAAAACAAAACAAAAAACAAACAAACAAAACAGGTGATGAATCACAATATTTAGCAGTATTATGAATGTGTTGTCCCAACTTGTTTGTGACTCTGTTAAGAGAGAACTCTTGGAAATATCTGTTGTAAGACTTCATCCTATTTATCCATTATCTTTGACTGCAGTAAATCATAGCATGGCTGTGATTCCTCTTAGTGAATCATCAGATCTAGAGGTGGCCAGGCTAGAGATGTACTCAGTGATACTTGCCAGCACAAACAAGGCCATAGGTTCAATTCATAGCACAGAACAACTAATAACATATGAATCTACTTTAGTTCAGGACAGTAGCTTACTCCTATAATATCAACCCCTTGGAAGACAGAGTAGTATGGTTCTGGGTTCAAATCTAGCCTGGATAACATAGTGACTAAAAATGCTTGCTATGCAAGCCTGGCAACCTGAGTTTTACTCACAGAACCTATATAAAGGCAGAAGGAAAGAAACAACTACACAATGTTATCCTCTGGAATACACACACACACACACACACACACACACACACACACACCAATAATAAGAAGAAAGTAAAGGAGAAAGAACAGGAGAAGACTAAAAAAAGAAAACACTATGGATAGAGATATAACTCTCTAGTTTACCACTTGTCTAACATGCAGGAGAGCCTGGATTCCATCCCTATTGCTGAAACAAAACACCAGCTTGGCTCCAAACTAGCACTTTCTTCTCTAGAGTTACCAACTTGGCATAAAATATTTGATCTTTGAGCTTTGTTTGTACTTGAAGTCAGATAAGACTCTTATCATTAGGTGTTATGACCTACACTGGAGCAGGCAGATGACTTAATAGCAAAATCCTGTCTCAAAACAGGACCACAGATCATGCTTGAGAGACTTGGAAGTGCTTACTTCCCCTTCCTGGATAGTTTCTGCTGCCCCACACATCTTCCATAATCACTCCTAGAGTAGGACATTTCTGGGTGAGGGTAACAGCTTCACTGTTCTAACTGAACATTCAATACCTGACTCTTTAGAGGTCAAGCTATTCTCAACTCCATCTAGATACAGAGCAAGTCCAAATGCAGAAGTGCTGCTGTGTAAGGATACCCTCATTTTATCTGCTATGGGACACAGCGGACTCACTGAAAGAGGAGATAACTGAACAATATTGCCATACTACAAACCAGTCTGACAGCTGGTAGAGACCCAGTGCCAGGGCCAAGTACTCAGGTACCTGAGTTGCACGAGTGGTGAAGTGTCTGGCATTGGGCTATGCACAGACAGGCTGGTCTCCAGTCGAGCTGAGGTATGAACCCTAAAAGGTGATAATTTACCTACATGACATGGTAGGCGTTCCCTCATGCTCCTGGAAATCTGGCTCCTGCCTAAGTTACCGCCCCCCATAACCCCCACAAGAGAAGCATGGCTAGAAGTCACGTAGGCAATGGCCCAAACTTCTGACTTTCAGGCTAAACTCCTCCCCAGTTACCCAGAAACAGTAAAGACCATAAAAAAGGGCTGGTCAGCCCTACCTTGCTCTTACTTGTCTCTCTCTTACTTCTTACCCTTCACTCTCACCCCCATCTCCTCTCTCTTTGTCTTCTCCTCTCCTCTCTCCTCTCCTCTCACTCTCTCACCCTCTCCTCTCTCCCTCTTACTCTCTTTTTCTCTAGCTCTCTCTCTCTCTCTCTCTCTCTCTCTCTCTCTCTCTCTCTCTCTCTCTCCTACATTCTCTCTTTCTCCCTGCCTTTCTACAATAAAGCTCTAAAACCATAGAATGTCTCTGCTCATCAAGGCCCACTGCACTTTGAGTATGGGATAGGCTTTCTCCTAATAATCTATTTCTAATCTCCCGATGGAAGGCCTTCCTGTGATCCAGTCAAGATCCACTGCGCTCACTCTCCCTAGTGTTGGGAACCTCTCTTCCCTCATCCCTCTCTCCTATAAACCCAGTGGCTTTTGCAAAGTAGCTCCGGTGCTTCTAGGTAGGGTTTCCCCTTTGCCACCACCTGAAGAGTGGGTCAGAGGCTTAGATGCCCACTCAGAGATGAATGGAAAGTGATGGCAGTTCTCCCACACCTGACTGACCAGAGAATAGGTGGAATGCTTGTGGGGTGTGGGTCTTCCCCTTCTCCCTCTTCCCCAGGGCCCCCTTTTTAGTTCCCAACAGCGAAGGGGTGTTTCCTTTAATTCAGAGGATACATATGCAAGGAAACACAACATTAAATAACAAAGAAAACCAATAGGACACAAGAAGAGGGGGGCCACACCGGGAAAGCACTTTTCTCCTGTCCTTTGAACAAGGGGCCCTGCTTTCTTCAGTTTCCACTGAGCATGGAAAACTCTGTAGCCATCCTTAACAGCAGCCTAATGTGGTAGATTTCTGGCACCTGACTCATCTCTTTTCATCTTCGCAGCTGTCTGTGATGCTTTTCAGCTAAATATCCTGGATGGTTTTTTGACTTCTTCAGCCATGATTTGTGAAACCAATCTGGTTTGCATCACAAAGCATACATTAAATGAAACAATCATTTCACTAAAGAACACTATATGTATATAAAATAGAATAAAAACATAACAAAGTTCAGACAACATGATTTTATGCACACTGGATCACAGGATGTTCCTTGATAAATGAGGCAAAACTCTGGAGAAATTAATTTAATGCAGCTTTTTGTCTCAGATCACAAGAGTACAAGTATGTATGGAAATCTGGAACACTGTCAAGTCTGTTCTATATCACCCTTTCCTCTTTTTCATGTTTTGTATTATTTTTAATTGATATATAATAAATACAAATCTTTATAGGGTAAAGTATGATATATCAATGCAGACATTGCAGACATACATTATATAATGATTAAATTAGGGTGATTATACTATCTGTCAGTCAAACATTTATCAGTTCTTTGTGATCACATTCAAAAGCCTTTCTTAGGTATGTTGAAATATACAATATGTTATGGACACACAAAATATGGAATCAACAGGTTAGCAGCAAAGATATGGAATCAGCATAATGCCCATCACTTGGCTGAGTAAGTGGAGAAAATGTGATACCTCTACACAAGAGAATACTATCCAGCCATAAAAAGAAAGGAATCTGTCATTTTAACAATATGTATGTTACTGAACATCATTGTGCCAAGCTATAAATTAAAGATAATTAATATCATTGTGTATATATAAATTAATACTGGAAATAAATATAACAGCAGCTATTTCCTTACACATCTTTGCCCCCAAATAACCACACAAAGACCTTTTAATATTTTAAAGCCTTAGGGCTTAACTGTGCAGACTCTGAACTTGCTCATCTAAGTTAAATTAACCACCTAGCCCCATCCAGCCACTTGGCTAGCTATAACTTCCAGGCTTGTATTCATGTCTGTCTCCTCTGATGTCTCCTGTTGAGAAGGCTTTTTCTCCCTTCCCCCAGAATTTCTTTCTCCCTCCCATGAAGACTTCCACTTCTACTTCCTGCCCAGCTAATTGGCCAATATATTTTTATTGAAGCGAATAAAAAAATTCCTAAGGTAGGTGTGGAAGGGCAGAAACACAATTTTACACAAAGGACCCCAACACTAAGTGGCATATGTTAAACATAGAAAGACAGTAACACATGATCAAACAAATATTTCACATCTTAAAAAAAATATTTCCATAGAAGTTAAGAATAAAACATTAAGTACCAGAAGCTATAGAGGGGAGGAGAAAAGTAAGAAAATGGTTAATCCATAAGAGCAAAGTTACAGTTAGGAAGAAGTAGTTTGGATGTTCTACTACACAGTACAGTAAATAAAGATGTTTAAGCTAGCCACAACTTAACCTGAGTTCACAACATGAAATTAATACAACACTTTCTGTTATCTGAAATGTCAATATTCTGAATTAATATTTCCCCAAGCTCTGATGCTAACATGTAAAACACGGTTAAGTGTGGCACAAAAAAAGTTGTTAGGATAAAATTTGTAGGAAATATTGTACATCTGTTACCTACTTAGATAATCAAAAAGCATATTACCATATTATTGTTTCTTCAGAATCATACAATAGAAGGAAAAAAGTATAATTCTTATCAAGTCTATTTAGTCAAAGAGAATATAAAAACAAATATGTGAATTTTTTAAATGTAAAAATGAGGGAACTGGAGAGATGGCTCAGCAATAAGAATACATACATCTGTTTCAGAGGCCCCAAACATACTTCCCAGGACCAATAGCAGGAGCTCGAGCAAGCACTAGTACACTCTTCTGGTCTCCAGAAGATTTGTATTCATGTATACATACTAACCCACACTCAAATATATACACATAATCAAAAACAAAATAAATCAATCTTTCTGGTTTCCCTTTGCACTGATCCTATAACACAGTGCCTGGAGCTGATCCTCCATACATAATACCCTGGAAGAGAACTGGTCTCACAGGAGTTCTGATATATCTGTGAGCAGAGGTAAGACCAATACTTCTACTCAAATTCCTAGTCCAAGAGGGTCCCACCCAGAGACATCAGAACACAGGAAACAAGGAAGAGCTGGGGACAGGATTATTCCAGTTTCAGTCTGCTGTCTCTGATTGTGGCTTGTCCCTCCTGCAAGCCTGTGTACCATTACTCCTGGGAAATCAGCTCTCTTTGGGCTGAGTTTGGTTATGGAAAGCTGTGGCAAAAAGAGGAACACTCCTCCATTGCTAGTGGGGTTGCAAGCTTGTACAACTACTGTGGAAATCAGTCTGGCGGTTCGTCAGAAAATTGGACATAGTACTACCAGAGGATCCAGACCTAGGTATATATCCAGATGTTCAAACTGGTAACAAGAACATATGTTCCACTATGTTCATAGCAACCTTATTTATAATAGCCAGAAACTAGAAAGAACCCAAATATCTCTCAATAGAGGAATGGATACAGAAAATGTGGTACATTATTCAATGGAGTACTACTCCTTAGAATGGGGAACAAAATACCCATGTAAGGAGTCACAGAGACCAAGTTTGGAGATGAGGAGATGAGACAGGAGGAAGGACCATGCAGAGACTGCCCCATTCGGGGATCCATACCATAATCAACTACTGAACTCAGACACAATTGCATATGCCTGCAAGATTTTGTCAACAGGACCCTGATATAGCTGACTCTAGTGAGGCTATTCCAGTGCCTGGCAAATACAGAAGTGGAGGCTCAGAGTCATCTATTGGATGGAACACATGGCCTCCAATGGAGGAGCTAGAGAAATTACCGAAGGAGCTGCGGGGGTCTGTAATCCTATAGGAGGAACAACAATGTGGACTAAGAGCTTTATTATAGAAATGTACTCCCTGAGCTCGTGTCTCTAGCTGCATATGTAGCAGAAGATGGCCTAATCGGCCATCATTGGGAGGAGAGGCCCTTGATCTTGCAAAGATTATGTGCCCCAATACAGGGGAATACCAGGGCCAGGAAGCAGGAGTGTGTGGGTTAGAGGGCAGGGTTGGGGGAACTATAAGGGACTTTCGGGTTAGCATTTGAGTTGTAAATGAAGAAAACATCTAATAAAAATTTGTTAAAAAAAAAAGAAATGATCGGGGAAACATTACAGCAGACACCAAAGAAATATAGAATATTTAAAAGGAATACTGTTTTTTTTTTTAAATCTTCACTCCATTAATTAGAAAAAACTAAAAAAAAAAAAAAAAAAAAAAAAAAAAAAAAAAAGAAAAAAAAAAAAAAGTTGAATAATCGCTTGATTCATCCAGAGCAACAAACTTAAGTGAAGAAGTCAACAACCTAAACAAACATAGCAAATAATGAAACTGAAGTGGTATTTAAAAAGTCTTCCAACTAAACAAATAGNGGAAACATTACAGCAGACACCAAAGAAATATAGAATATTTAAAAGGAATACTGTTTTTTTTTTTAAATCTTCACTTCTTAAAAAAGAAAAAAAAACCAAAAAAAAAAAAAAAAAAAAAAAAAAAAAAAAAAAAAAAAAAAAAAAGTTGACAAATCTCTAGATTCATCCAAACCAACAAACTTAAGTGAAGAAGTCAACAACCTAAACAAACATAGCAAATAATGAAACTGAAGTGGTATTTAAAAAGTCTTCCAACTAAACAAATAGATTCTCAACAGAATCCCACCAGGCTTTCAAAAAAAGATTTACTTTACAGCCAATCCTTCTTAAACTATTCAAAATCTATATAGACAGAATGAATGCTGACAAACTTGTAGACTTATATTTTTTAAAACTTACTTTAATTAGGGATCTTAAATGTTTTAACTTTCCTTCTAACCCACCATCCATCAGAGGTAGCGGAAAGGAAATGTTGATAGGGCAAAGTGGGATGTGGACCTGTTTAGAAACACTTCTTTGGGGCAAATACAATCTTTGTTGTCAGGATATCATCAGTTCAGTTCACAAGAATCAGCAACTGTAGCTCGATCTACTAGCTAACACCGTTCACGAATCAGCAATGACAGGTCAATCCAGAAGAAACAGCAAGGCTCTACCAATCAGCCAAGTCCAAAGATGTGACAAGAAGCCACTGGAACACCACCAGAAGTTCATTGGTGCATTTCAGTCTACAAAGTCATGAAAAATGATGATCAGTGAAGAAGGTAAGGCAAACCAATGTCACAGCAGTGTCAGCAAAGTCTAGTGTCAGCAAAGCCATAAGACCAGCAAAGACTGGCAAAGTGAACCACTGCCACACAAGATCATATGCTGTCTGATGGGTTACATTCATACACTTTCCAAGCATCATGTGTTCTCACAAACATTCACCCTAGCAAAACATCACATGCCCTTTTTTCAGGCAGCTTCGAGAAAAACACCACATGTCTATTCTCAGCAAATCATCCTCTCATAAGACAGTTTGCAGAAAAACATCACATGACATATATATGACTCAGTCTCCAAAGAAACTAGAAATTTCCACTTCAAACTCCTTCTATTTAAAGACAAAATCATATGATCCTGTCAATAGATGCAGAAAAGGTCTTTGACAAAATCCAACATGCCTTTATGATAAAAGTCCTAGAGAAAGTAGAAGTAGAGGGAACATAATTTCACATAATTAAAAAAAAATCTATGTATAGGAAACCCACAGCCATCCTAAATGGAGAAAAACTTAAAGTAATTCCACTGATTTCAGGAATAAGACAGGGCCCTCATCCCACTCCTTTTCCATAGTTTGTCCAAAGCATTAGATGGAGCATAAAGCAAGAAAAGGAAATTAAAATGATACACACGGGACACAAAGAAATCAAACTATGTAGGAACATGACCAAGGATGAGGAGTCAGGGGCAACGGAGTCGCATGATGAATCCTGGGAAATCTGTCTCCAGAGACCAGCATCAGAGTGCAGATCTAAGTTTATTGCCAAATGCATAAGCTTATAATGCAGTGTTTGAACCAATCTTAAGTCCCTAAATCCTCTACCCATCATATCTTACCACACCATCACCATGTTCCAATGAAAGCCCTGCCTAATGAGGTAACTCAGAATGAGTGGAGGGTGGGGGCATTGTTACCTGTGAGGACTTCTGTGAAAATGGGGGAATGTTTGGAACCAAATAAAATAAAAGGGGGGGCCAGGGGGGCCAGGGGAAGTTGTGAGGAAAAAGATGCACAATGACCTGCCAGAGTTTCTCTATTCTCTGGTCAGTCAGGCATGGGGAGACTGCCAGGTGCTTTCCACTTGACCCTGGGTGGGCATTGCCTCTGACCCACATGGCAGGGATGGAGAAGGGGCAGCCCTGATGGGGACCACCCTGGAATTACCTTGCTAACACTCCAGGGTTGTGGGACAGAAGGGATAGGGAAGAAGTTCCCAACAATGAGCAGAGTGCACAGCGGGCCTTGATGGAGC
>NC_034613.1:11005429-11007634 GCF_900095145.1 Mus pahari | reverse complement strand
AAGCAGAGGAGGAGGAGAAGGAGGAGGAGGAGGAATAGAGGAGGAGAAGAGGAGAGAAGACAAAGAGAAAGGGAGAGGAGAGAGAAGGGAGAGGACCAAAGGAGTGAGAGGGTAAGAGAATAAGTGTAAGAGAGTGTGGTGGGCTGAACACCCCTTTTTAATGGTCTTCACTGTTTCTAGGTAACTGGGGACAAATTTAGTCTGAAGGTCAGAAGCTTGGGCCATTGCTTATGTGACCACTGACCATGCTTCTCTTGTGGAGGCTGTGGGAGGTGGTACTTTAGGCAGGGGCTGGAGTTCCAGGAGTATGAGGGAACACCTACTGTGTCATGAAGGTGAATTATGACCATCGGGGTTCAGACCTCAGCTCAACTGGATACCAGCCTGCAATTCCCCACAGGGGAAGCCACCATCTGTACTTGGTTCCTTTTTTTGTTTGTTTGTTTCACACTGGTATGCCAGGGGTCATCTTAGATCTAATGTCAAGTGACAGATCAGGACTTTTCAAGGAGTTGCAGGAGTCTGTGGTACCTTGCTTTCCATCACACTTTTTCCTTCACAAGTTTGACTGCCACATCCCTCACAAAACTATCCCTATTCACACAGATGACATGATTTTAAACATAAGACATCCCCCAAAATTCTGTTTGAATACTTCTAATAAGGATAACCAATTTCAGTAACAGGTCAGGATACAGAATCAACTTTCAAAAATCAGTAACTTTTCTATACTCCAACAACAAATGCATAGAGAAATCCTAGAGTAGCTGGGAAAACCTAGAGAGTTAAAAAAAATGAATGATTGCTTGGGATAGGGGAGTAACAGAGAGGAGAATAACAAAATATAAGTGATATGAGGGAATATGGGAAATATGTGGGTCACTTTAATTAGGGAGAAATGGAGGAGCTAAATATAGGAAGAGGAATGAGAGAAAAATAACAGTAAGTATATCTGAAAAATCATAAGAAATATTTTTATCTATCTACTACCTAAAAGTACATGTAAGTCTGTGTATATATAAGCATACACAGTTTAAATGAAATTTTCTCATGTGGGCTAACAAGGCTCCTCCCTGCAAGAGCCATAGACTATCTAACAAAAGCTTCATCACCTGACATGCAAAACCCTCTTTTGACTTATTGGTTAGGGTGGTCCAAGAGACTCCTGAAACACATTAGTCTATTGCTGTTACCTCCCAGAGGTGAAACGTAAGTCCCTATTGCAAAAGACATCTTGCATTTTGGATACAGGATACACGGGACCAGAGCTGGAACTTATTTGAAAGCCTCTTCCATTTGAAAGTCTCTTCCATAAGATCTAACTTTTATGATATCAGAAGACACAATGCAAATTTTCAAAGGAACAATAAATCAACCAATAATCCCACTCAGCTATGATGCCTATGAACTACAGAAATGACCAGTATGTGAACTAGTGGTATGCATGCCATGGTGGTAACCAACTCCTCTCTAATTGGACTTAAAAAACAACAAAAAGGTGGGAGGTGTGTGGATGATACCTGAGACTGAAATCCTAGCCATGACACGGCTACAGACATCATGGATCTTGGAGAAGAACCTACCACTGCCACTTTGATAAACCCTCATAATCCCTAACTACATCTAAACATGTGTTCTTATATCCACAGATAAATGTAGTTCTTGCCCTTTATCAAGGAAATCTCTCTTTGCATCAGAGGGACCATAACAGAAAACCACAACCAATCAAAATGCAGAGTTGTAGAGTACAGTCTCAACTGACACATCTACAACTCAACTCATGTACCTTAGGCTCAGGAATTATTATGGAAATGAAAGTTGAAATATCGTAAGAGACAAAGGAATGAGAAGTTTGCTCTAAGATTGTCTCTCCTAGAAATTTCAGAAAAGCAATACCCATGAAGTTACAATTCTATGGCTCCCTAAATAAGAACAATACAGGAGACATACTAACCTGGACAGAAAAAGGGCTAAGTAGGTCCCAACCCTAGACAAACAACTATATGCAACCTTAAACAATGCAGAGAACAAGAGAAAGAGTCTCTCATAGAGAAGAGCACATCAACTGGTTACCCAGTAAAAATGAACATCCCTAAAAACTTATACATAAGTAACATTATGTGACCTGAACTGATTTATTTATATATTCAGGACTCTCTCTCTCTCTCTCTCTCTCTCTCTCTCTCTCTCTCTCTCTCTCTCTCT
>NC_034613.1:11004243-11005311 GCF_900095145.1 Mus pahari | reverse complement strand
TTGTGTGTGTGTGTACAAAAATCAATTAAAGAAACCGAGGTCATGAATGTGAGAGAGAGCAAGTGGATACATTGGGAGGGTTGGAGGGAGAAAATTAAGTGGGGGAAATTTTATATTATCATCTCAAAAATAAAAAAGTATAATAAAATAAATACAAATAAGTGAAATATTCAACAGAATAGATATGTGAATTTGACAGTCTTTATGACATAAAAAGAAAAGAGAAAAACACAGATCAATAATTCTATGTAATAGAATTTTCAAAAAAGCTTCAAAGTTAGGCAAGGATGACCAGATTGTCTTACCACCCACCCTCTTCCTTTTTTCAAACTTTCAGTAAGCTGATCTCTCAGGATCTATAAATTGTTTCTGGAAAATGACAACAATATCCAGAAACCAAAACAATTCCTATTATGTAATTAGTAAAAATTTAACACTAATCTGACAGTCATTGCTAAAATTCTATAACAAATTAGTACTTATCATAAAGCTAAAATGCATAAATAAAATAAAGCCATAAACACAGTAATATGCATAAATAAAATAAATATAAAAAATATTAAAACAATAACCTACCTAATATAAAACCATAATCCCAATAAAATGCATAAATAAAAGAAATATGAAAATACTAAAATAATAACCTACCACAGCCACATCTAAAGTGTATGACAAATCTTCAAGAAAAATGACAATAGAAAATCTATAACTAGAATATGTTTTCCTAGATTACGTGAAATTCATCAGAAGCTTGACACACACCATTGACTCCAGCCCTCAGAAGGCAGAGATAGAGGGATCTCTGAGAGTTTGAGGCCAATCTGGTCTACATGTAAGGGCTACACCATAAGGAACTGTCTCAAGAAAAGAAAATTAAGGAGAGGACAGGAAAGGAGAGGAGAGGAGAGGCTGCTTGTGGACGTTGTACATCGTGGTGCGGAGCCTAGTGCGCACCACGATGTACAACGTCCACAAGCAGAGGAGGAGGAGAAGGAGGAGGAGGAGGAATAGAGGAGGAGAAGAGGAGAGAAGACAAAGAGAAAGGGAGAGGAGAGAGAAGGGAGAGGA
>NC_034613.1:10983560-11004133 GCF_900095145.1 Mus pahari | reverse complement strand
AGGAGAGGAGAGGAGAGGAGAGGAGAGGAGAGGAGAGGAGAGGAGAGGAGAAAGATCATCACTGCTAAGAATGTTCTTTAAAACATTCTAATTCAAATCTAGCTCATTGTGTGCTTTGTTTTGTTTTGCTTTTTGTTTTGTTTTGTTTTGTTATCTTTTTTTGACCAAAGAATCTTCTGCATTTTGATTAGTTGTGGAGGAGTAGGGAACATACATGAGCAAGCTGGAGGGGTGAAGCACACTACAAGAAGACCTACAGAGTTGACTAACCTGGGACCATGGGGTCTCACAGAGCCTGGTCCACCAACCAGGGAGCATGCAGAGGCTCGACCTAGACATACATGTAGGAATGTGCAGCTTGGTCTTTATGTAGGTACCCCTAACAGTGAAGCAGGGGTTGTCTCTGCTCCTGCCACTAGATCCCCTTTCCTTCCCTGGACTTCCTGGTTGGGCCTCAGTGGGAGAGGATAGGCCTAGCCCTGCTGGGACTAGACATCCAGGATGGAGTGGCAGCCAAAGGGGTGATTCCCTTCTCAGAGGAGAAGGGAAGGAACAATAGGGGAAGGGGTTTATAAGGGTGGGATGGGAAAGAGAGGAGGGAGGATGGCTGTGATTGGAATGTAAAGTGGATAAAAAATAAAAAGAATTTTAAATTTTATATCTGGCCACTTTGCTAAAGCTGTTTATCAGCTGGAGAAGTTCTGTGGTAGAATTTTGGGGGTCAACTATGTTTACTATCATATCATCTGCAAATAGTGATACCTTTATTTATTCTTTGCCAATTTGTATCCCGTTGATCTCTTTTTGTTGTCTTATTGTTCTAGCTAGCATTTTGAGTACTATCTTGAATAGATATGTGGAGGGTGTGCAACCTTGTCTTGTCCCCAATTTTAGTAGGAACACTTCAAGTTTGTCTCCATTTAATTTGATACTGCCTGTTGGTTTGCTGTAAATTGCTTTTGTTAGGTTTAAGTATGGGCCTTGAATTCCTGATCTCTCCAATACTTTTAAATCAGTAGCCTTCATTTATACAAATGATAAACAGGCTGAGAAAGAAATTAGGGAAACAACTCCCTTCACAATAGCCACAAATAGTATACATTATCTTGGGGTATCTCTAACCAAACAAGTGAAAGACCTATATGGCAATAACTTCAAGTCTCTCAAGAAAGAAATCAAAAAAGATCTCAGAAAATGGAGAGATCTCCCATGCTCGTGGATTGGCAGAATTAACATAGTAAAAATGGCCATCCTACCTAAGATAATCTACATCGCCATCAAAATCCCAACACAATTTTCAAAGACATGGAAGGAGCAATTCTCAAATTCATCTGGAAAGGAAAAAAAAAGACCAGAATAGCAAAAACAATCCTTAACAATAAGAGAATGGCTGGGGGAATCACTATCCCTGACCTCAAGCTTTACTATGAAGCAATAGCGATAAAAACTACATGGTGTTTGTCAAAGATCAAGTGTCTATTACTTCTGGGTCTTCAATTTTATTCCATTGATCAACATGGCTGTCTCTGTACCAAGAAACCAAAAATATACAATGGAAAAAATAAAGCATCTTCAATAAATGGTGCTGGTCTAACTGTCGGTCTGAATGTAGAAAATTGAAAATAGACCCATATTTGTCACCTCAAACAAAGCTCAAGTCCACGAGGATCAAGGACCTCAACATAAAACCAGATACACTGAATCTAAAAGGAGAGAAAGTAGGAAAGAGCCTTCATTCAACTCATTGGCACACTGGGAAATTTCCTAAACCAAACTCCAGTGGCTCATGCTCTAAGATCAAGAATTGATATGTGGGACCTCATGAAACTGGAAAGCTTCTGTAATGCAAAGGACATAGTCAATTACACAAATCGGCATCCTACAGATTGGGAAAAAATCTTCATTAACCCCACATCCAATAGAGGGCTAGCTAATATCCAAAATATATAAAGAACTCGAGAAGCTAACCACCAAAAATCCAAACAGCCCAATCAAAAAATGGGATATAGAACTAAAATGAGAATTCACAGCTGAGGAATCTCAAATGTCTGAGAAGCACCTAAAGAAATGTTCAAAGTCCTTAGTAATCAGAAAAACGCAAATCAAAGTTACCCTGAGATTCCACCTTACACCAATCAGAATGGCTAAGATCAAAACCTCAGGTGACAACACATATTGGAGAGGATGTGGAAATTACAGACTTGTACAACCACTGTGGAAATCAATCTGGAGGTTCCTCAGAAAATTGGAAATAGATCTACCTGAAGACCCAGCTATATCACTCTTGGGAATATACCCAAAAGATGCCCCACCATGCCACAGGGGAATGTGTTCCACTATGTTCATAGAGGCCTTATTTGTTATAGCCAGAAGCTGGAAATAACCCAGATGTCCCATGAAAGAAGAAAGGATAAAAAAAAAATGTGGTTCATTTACACAATGGAATACTACTCAGCTATTAAGAATGAGGACATCCTGACTTTTGCAAGCAAATGGATGAAACTGGAAAAGCATCACCCTGTGTGAGGTAACTCAGACCCCAAAAGACAAGCATGTATATATTCACTAATAAGTGGGTGTTAGAAATGAAAAAAAAAAAAATCACAGACACAGACCACACAACTCACAAAGGTCAACAAGCTGAGGAGTCCAAGTGAGGACTCCTCAGTCCCACTTGGGATGGAGAAGAAAGCAATCACAAATGGGGAGGGAGGGAGGGAGGAAGGAAGGGAGGGAGGGAGGGAGGGAGGGAGAGGGAGTGGAAGGGAAAGGGGAACCTGATCTGGTATTAGGTGAGGGCCAGCCCAAAGAATGGAAATAGGCAACCTTGGGAGACAGGAGGTGGGAGGGACCCTCCAGAATGCACCAGAGACCTGGGAGGTGAGAGTCTCTCAGGGCTCAAAGGGAGGGACCTTAGATCAAATGCCCCTGACAGTAGGGAGAAGGAACTTATAGAGCCAACCTCCAGCAGAAAGACAGGACATCAAGTGAGGGATGGGGTTCCCATCCCACAGTTACAACTCTGACCCATAACTGTTCCTGTCTAAAAGAATTACAGCGATGGAAATATAGAGGAGCCTGAGGAAAAGAAGGTCCAGTGACGGGTCCAAAATGGAATCAAGCTCAAGGGGGAGGACCCAAGGCCTGACACTATTACTGAGGCTATGTGGTGCTCACAAAAAAGGGACCTAACACGACTGAACTCTGTAAGACCCAACAAACAGCTGAAAGATTCAGATGCAGATATTTGCACCTTACCAATAGACAGAAGCAGCTAACCCTGTTGTTAAATTAGGAAAGGCTGAAAGAAGCTGAGGAGAAAGGCGATCCTGTAGCAAGGCTAGCAATCTCAATTAATCCAGACCCCCGAGATCTCTCAAACACTGGACCACCAAACAGGCAGCATACACCAGCTGATATGAGACCCCCAACACATGTACAGTAGAAGACTTCCATGTCTGTGTTCACTCAGAGATGATGCCCCTAACCCTCAAGAGACTGGAGGCCCCAGGCAGTTCAGAGGTCAAGTGGGGTGTGGGGTGGGGACATCCACATTGAGACATGGGGTGGGGAGGAGGTATGGGATGTGGAACATGGTGGGGGAGAGGTGGGTGGAAGGGGTGGGGAGCACGAATAAAATATGGAGTGCAAAAAATATAAATTGATTAATTTTAAAAAATAATTTTTAAAATGGGAAAATATTGATAGGATATTTTATGCTTAGAATGTGTTTAGTAAATCATCTATGTAGTTCAAGAATAAAATTGTATGTTCTATTTCTTCTCAAGGAAAAAACTATCTGTCATTTATACCAGACATTTTATAGTTCCTATGGCAACTGCACTATATGCTGAGAACTAAGAGATCCCCAGGAGACAAACCTATTTAGGATGAAGCAACTAGGGAACACTGAAAGGTTGAATAATGCTAGGAACAACTAAGACATATTTTCCATATGAGACTTTTTCATCAGTCCTTTTTTACTATTATAAAATTGACAAAATAAAATAGTGTTACATTTCTTTAAAGAAAGTAAAATTAGATATTTTTATACAATATATCTTCATATGGTTTCCCCTACCTCTACCCCTCCCAGTTTTTTCCACTTCCTATTCCATCCAGCTCCAACCTCTTTCTGTCTCTCATTAGAAAACAAACAAGCATGTAAAGGATGATAATAAAATAAAAATAAAACATAAAAAACAAATACCTCAGAACAAAAGAAAAAAAAAAACACAGAAGGAAATGAGCCTAAGAAAAGACACAAGAGATACCAACTCAGCTACAAACCCTTTGATCTAGAGCAATGGTGGCACAAAGATTGTGGGAATATCTGACATGAATTAAGGCCCACTCCATGTGATGGAACCCGTATCTGACACTGCTTGAATGACTTGAAACTAGATAGCTCACTTACATAAGGTAAAACCAACTACTACTTTCTACTAAAGGAACATAGCAATATAATGACTCCTAATGATATTCTTCTATACTCATAAATCAGTGCCTTGCTCAGCCATCATCAGAAGCTTCCTCCTACAGCAGATGGGAATGAATACAGAGAGCCTGACAAGATGCAGAGCATAAGATACATTGGAACACTCAGTCCTAAATGGGATGTCTCCAAATCCCTCCCCTCAAGGCTCATAGAACTCTACAGAAGAGGAGGCAGAAAGAGTATAAGAACCAGAGGGAATGGAGAACACTACAGCAAATGCCTTCTCAGGGGTTCTCCACTACTGTGGATCATGACCCCTTTTGGAGTCAAACAGCCCCTTCACAGGGGTCATGAAAGACCATTGGAACACAGATTTTACATTATGACTCATAACAGCAGCAAAATCACAGTTACACAGTAGAAACAAAATAATGTTCTGCTTGGAGGTCACCACTCTATGAGGAATAGTATTAAAAGGTCTCAGTATTAGGAAGGCTGAGAACCACTCCCAGGATTGATGCACAAATGTGTTGCATGTAGTTTTAAAAAGAAACCCAAGCTAAATCTGGTTATGCACCAGTCTTAGTAGTCTCAACCACCTCCATGGCTGGCCCTATGTGGCCGTTTTGCCTGGAGCTACCACTGACATTTCTATGGCCATCCACCCCCTGTGGTCTGTAAAATGCCAGTTATTTCTCACTCAGCTCCCCTTAGCCCCATGAAATGAAAACACTATAGTTTTACAACATACCAGTCAGATTTGTAATGGTAAATCTCTAACCCTAAAATGCCCATGCAACCAGACAACTCAAGAATATAACTACAAGCTGCATGCTTACATTAGACGAATATACTACTTCATCACTCTATTGCCCCACTATGAAATCCCTAGCTTCTTGTGGCTCCTTCCGGCCATGTGGTTCTGCTTCATTTTCATCTCCTTCTCCCTCCATCTTCTTCTTCCTCTCATCTGACCTTGCTCTTCCCCTTTCTTTTTCTGTTCTCTGTATCCTCTTCTATCTTTAAACACAATTAAATTTTAGTAAATGCAGGCAGCTTTTACTAATGTTATCTTCATCATTCATTGTTGAGACACATCTGCTCCCAATAGCACCCCTTTCTTGGATTCAAAGAAGAAACTGAGCATCTTTAACTCTAGGTGAGGTTGTATATTGTGGCAAGGTAGCCACTGGACAAGAATTACCTATTTCATTTGCAGACCAATACTGTACAGGAAAGGACAGTTTATACAGACTAGTCAACTGTTGATCTTGCCAAGACAGGGTGAGCAGTCCTTAAAAAAATGTTCTGCTTTACAAAGGTCTGTCACATAGTTGTTCTTCTGCCAGAAGGCTAATGACAGATGCTTCAAGGTTTTGGAGAATCAGGGGCTGTCTAGGTAGACAGTTGTCTCTACATTTTGTTTCAGTTTTAGAAGCTATGGTAGTGCTTCCTATAATTTTCAGGTAATATTTGAGTCACTCTCGGATTTCTGGGGGGCGGGGGTTGAAGACTGACTGTAGTCTCTTAACCAGCCCCAGCTGCTCAGCACTAAGAGATGATTCATATTTGAGAGGATGGTTTTCAGATACTTATAAACTAAAACCAGGCCACAACTCAGGTGTATAATTGTATGCATTTTATGTTAGATAGATGGTAGATTGCTTTTCTAAATTGACAAATTGATGGACTAGATGTCATTTGTACCTCATACTATGTAATTTACTTGTCATATTTTTTTTTTCAATTATATCTGGGCTAAGAGGTTTTTCATATTGGACAGAAAGGGTGAGGTGTAGGGGAATTTCCCCTAATTATTTGATTGGCTGATAAAGATGACAGGAAACCAATCACTGGGAGAAGATGTGGAGGTGGCGTCTTCCAGGCAGAACAGGAAGGGAAGGGGAGAAGAGCAAGGTCAGACAAGACAGAGGAAGGAAGGAGAGGAAAATGAAGGAAGAAGAAGATGAAGCAGAACCACATGGCCTGGAGGAGCCACAAGTAGCTAGGGATTTCATAGTTGGGCAATAGAGTAGTGAGGTGGTATGTTTGTCTAATATAAGCATGCATCTTGTAGTTATATTATTGAATTGAGTCTTCTTAGCATGGGCATTTTGGGGTTGGAGATTTACCATTATAAATCTAACTGGTAGTGTTTTCTCTAGTGTTTTCAGTTCATGAGGCTAAGGGGGGCTAAGTGAGCGGTAGCTGGCATTCTACAATCGAGTCAAAGGGGGTGGGTAACCTGAGAAATGATAGCAGTAGCTCCACCTATTTCAGGATAAATGGGTTTAGTGTTTAGTTAGCTTAGCAAGCTAGCTGCAGGAACCAGGGCAAGATGGCCACTTAGAGCTAGGCATGGTGGTGGGCAAGACCGCCAATGCCAGTATATAGTCGGATTTAGCCTGGGTTCATTTTAAAACTACACACTACACATATGAACCCACAGAGACTGAGGCAGCATGCACAGAGCCTGCATAGGGCCTGCACCAGATGGGCTCCTAAAGCTGAAAGGAGAGGTAGACCAATCCCTAACCCAGAAGCCGGTTTCAATTAATAACCACTTGCAAAGGAAAAACTAGATTTTCTCTAATAGAGTTTTGTTGAAGAAACTACTTAAGGGTAGGCTGCTGTCCAGTCTCTTATAAGTTCCTCCCAGCCTCCCTTCTCCTTTCCCCCAGATCCATTCCTCCTATGTTTCCTTTCAGAAAAGAGCAGGCCTCTCAGGGATATCAACCAAACATGGCATAACAAGGTGCAATAAGACTAGGCACCTCCCCTCTTATTAAGGCTAGAAGAAGCAACCTAGGAGGAGGCAAGGGTCCCAAAAGCGGGCAAAAGAGTAAGAGACAGACATGTTTCCACTGTTAGGAGTCCCACAAAAGCCCCTAGCTAAAAAAACAACATATAATCAGAGAACCTAGATCATACCTACACAGGCTCTCTGACTGTATCTGGCTTGTCTCTGTGAGTCTGCCCCAGCCTGCAGGGATAATCAGCGGAGACATAGGGCAGGGGAGAGAGAGAGTGGGATGGACAAAAAACATGAAGAATGAGAGCAAAACAATTGGACTGATCAGGCTCTGAAAAACTTTATTCTGTGATGGCAATATAAGAAATAGGAAGCTTAAAGGGAGGAGGGAAGAGCCCAGGGACTCTCCAAGGGTCAGGTGGCAATCTTCATCTCCTGGAACCAACGGACACAGTGTTCTCTCTACTCATAAACATTCTTACTGTTATGACCACGAATCTTCTCTCGAGGGTGTTTATGTAAGCTAGAAATTTTCCACAAGGCCATGGCTGAGGCTGTGGCTCCCGGCATCCCCTCCCTTTTAATTATTTTCACTAAGGCCCTAAGGAACTGGGGTGATCAATAGTCATCTCATCCTTGGATGAGTGGGCGTTAACCAGCAGGGGGAGCATTGACCTGATTCCTCCCGTGGGTATCATCACTACCCACAGTTGTGGCTCCTGGTATCTTTTGGGGAGAGGAGGCAGAGCCTTAGAAAAATCCTTAGGATAAGGTTGAAAAGCAGATACCAACCACCCTGCAAACCATGTTTGTCTCACAGGGAATCCAGAGATGTTCCGTGTGAGACCTTCCCCTGTGGTGCTTAGCCTCGCAACCCACACTGATGCCCATACTGGATTGATTTTATCAAGAATCAGTATGCACAGGTCTGAATCCTATGCACCTCCTGAAGGAGAATTATCAACATCAGATTCAGCAAGGTCTCTATCAGCCAAATCAAGTCTATGATAATGAATTTGCAAAGATCTTGATGCCATGGAATCAATCTGCTGTTTTATAAATCCAGTAATTCTGTTAAAAATGAAAGGCCCCCAAAATTACTACTAATAAAATGCTTATTAAAGGTCCACGGAGGGGCACCAAGAGGGTGAACACAGAGGAGTACCACCAATTATCAGCAGCAGCTGAAAACTTTTTTTCTGGAGCTCCAAATTAAGTTTATGTAACTGTCGGATGTTTTTTAAAAAAGTGGATCAGGGACTTAGGCCCAATACAACTTTTCTATCATCATTGTCAAGGTATTTTGTCCCAGCATCAGCATGTCTCGTTAACCACTCTGGCAGCTAGCATGCTCCTTCAGCATCCTGCAGAAAAAAAACACAAACATGCCCTCTTCCTCATAGAGAGTTCCTTGGCATCGAAATTTTAAAATTTTTGTGGTGTACAGGGATATGATTCCCCCTTTTTCGTTTTTAAAAGCCAATTTTTCAGAGTGCAATGAGCACATTCAACGATTCTTTGTCCCATGGATTATAAGGAATTCCAGTTTTATGTTCAATTTCAAATTCCTTACAAAACTGTGTAAAGTTGTTTCCATTATAAGCAGGACCATTATCTGTCTTGATGATTTTAGGCAATCCCATAGCAGTAAAAGACTGTAAGCAATGATCAATTACATTTTTAGAAGCTTCTCCTGTATGTAGAGAAGCAAAAATGAATTCTGAACAAGTGTCAATACAGTCATGTATATATTTCAAATTTTCAAATTCTGAATAATGAGTTACATCCATTTGTCACATTTGATTGGGCATAAGGCCTCATAGATTAACCCCTAAATGCAGAACTGGAGACAATGTAAGACAGTCAGGATATTGGTTTCTTGTTATTTTGGTTTTGTTTTGGCTTGGTTTGTTTTGTTTTGTTTTGGTTTGGTTTGGTATTTTTGGTTTTTCAAGACAAGGTTTCTCTGTGTGGCCCTGGCTGTCCTGGAACTCACTCTGTAGGCCAGGAATTATTTTATAAGATAAATAATATTTTTTAAATCACCTTATTTTTATAGTTAAGTAAACAAAATGTGGTAGGGCTGGAGAGACAGTCCAGATCATATACATCCTGAATGGAGTAAAATGGCATCTCTTTGTTGTTTTGATTTGCATTTCCCTAGTGACTAATAACATTGAGCATCTTTTCAAATACTATCCTTTGTTGTACATTTTTTTTCACTTTTGTGAAGTACAAATTATCTACTTATTCTATTTTCTGCTTGTGCTTGATATCATCCATAAGAAACCATTACTTTTCTCATGTGATGTGACAAAAGCAACTTAAGCGACAATGGATTTATTTTGGCTCACAGTTTGAGGAGGATACAATCCAACATGATAGGGAAGGCATGGCAATGAGCAACCCCATGACAGACAGAGTGTGAAGCAGCTGATTACATTATGACCACAGTCAAGAAGCAGAAAGACAGCCGGGCGTGGTGGCACACGCCTTTAATCCCAGCACTCGGGAGGCAGAGGCAGGAGGATTTCTGAGTTCGAGGCCAGCCTGGTCTACAAAGTGAGTTCCAGGACTGCTTGTGGACGTTGTACATCGTGGTGCGGAGCCTAGTGCGCACCACGATGTAAAAAGAAGAAGAAGAAGAAGAAGAAGAAGAAGAAGAAGAAGAAGAGGAAGACAACTTAGGAAGAGAAAGAGGACTTGTCCATAACCCTAAAGGCCCATGCTCCAGAAACTCATCTCCTGTAGTTAGGAACATCCTAAAGCTTCCACAACCTCCCAAAATGGTGTCAGGCTGGGAATCAAGTGTTCAAACACATGAATCTGCAGGGAACATTTCAATAACCTAGATAATTACTAATGTTACTTTCATCTCTAAAGTTTTATGATTTTCCTGTTGTACTAACTAGCTCTCAGTCTTTAGTATGTCATTGGAATGTTTACCAGACTTCTACTCTGTGGCTGTACTCCAACATGCCATTGGTACTTGCTTTCTTATATTTGTGAGTTAACTGGCCACTTTCAACTTCTGACAAGGTAGTGATTTACTAAGAACATTTTTTGACCTTTGTATTTTACCTAGCCTATATAGATCAGACTGAAACTGAATCAATAACCCTATATCAGCCCTCAAGCAAGGAATGGTGAAAATTGATCTATATGTACCTCAGCAGTCTGGCCCTTCGTCATGAAAACTCTGAAATGTATTGCTCTTCCATGTCTCTCAGAATTCCATAATATGATTGAACTGAAATTTTCCATAGTAGTAACTGGCTTCATAATGCAGCTACTCACATCTTTATTGGCATTTTTAGAATTACTTTTCAATTGATCTCTAACATTGAAATTCTTGTTTCAATTTGTTTAAGTAAACTCAAACCAAGACGCTCTCCATCTCTCATTCCCCCTACTTTATTTCTCCTTGTTTTAGCCTCATTGTCTAGAAAATGTACTTCTATTCCTTACTATAGGGATATAGCTAACCACAGTAATCTCAACCTATACCCCAGTATGTTGTAGGATTTGCCTCCATTCTGGCTGATAAGATGTGACTGCAGAATTCTGGGAAACAGGACTTTGCTACCCCTCAAAAGAAGCACAAATCAGAGATGTCACTTATCCTTTCAGTGGAAATTGAAACATTTTAGTAGAATAAATGCAGTTACTCCTTTGAGACTGTAAAAGCCAGCCTAGAGGGAAAACTGACTTATCAATATGCTTTCTTGATGACATGTTGTGTTGCTAGAGCCACTGAAACTCAGGAATTCTCACATGGACTAATGGGTTCTGCAGTATTTAGAGCAGGTCCAGCAGAACTAGCCCATCACTAGCCACTAAAGACACTCTAGCTCCTACACCTTGCCCAAAATTTCATGAACCAGAGCAAAATGGTTTTGTTTTGAAACTCTGATTCTTGAGGTATGAAATCCAGCATGATTGTTAGCAGCTGCCTAGCAGCCACAACTGCTTCAATAAATTACAGTCTTTTTAGTAAAAGTATTTAATGACCTAGAAAATTGTTTCTGTGAGTTTTAAATGGAAATCAGATGTGGCATGAATGAATTTGCACCGTATTAGAGTTAGTATGCAGAAATGTTAACAGCTGTATATTTCTATCTTTCATATTGTAAAAGGATTCATTATGTTGGTTGTCATGGTACACACCTATAATCCCAGCAGCCAGGAAGCTAAAACTGGAGGATCGCTGCTCAGGGAAGCCTGGGTGCATAGTGAGATTCTATTTTCAAGCAGAGATTCTGCTTTTATACTTGCAACAGTGTCATCTGAGGACTTCCCTGACTGCCCCTTTGGTGAAGGTGCTTCCCCTCAAGCCTGAAAAACCTCAGAATTACAAAAGGCTAAATTTCCCCCCTTGGAATTCCCCTTACAAGTGGTGAGGTGGAATACAACCTTTCTCACTGAGGAGAATCATTTCATTTTAAAATATTAAAAGTAAGGGTCACATTGCTAAGAAGTAACTAAAGCTGACACGATGAAACAGAAACTCTAGAGTCACTGAAGGAATTCCAAGTTGGGTAGAGATAGCCAGACCTTTTACCTTCCCCAGTTGTTTTTTGACACTGTTTAATCAAAGTCCTGATTCAGCCAAATGTTGGAGTGGATCCTAAAGTGCTAACAGTTGGAGACATTAGCTAACTTTATTTCTCAATGCCAATCTTCATACTTTCTTTCTAAAGTATTTTTATTATATTGCTTATTCTTTTGGTGTGTGATTACAAAAGAGGTCAGAAGACAATTTTCAGGAGTTTGTTGTCCACTTCCACCATGTGGGTTCAGGGGATTGAACTACAGTTGCAAGGTTTGGCAGCAAGTATTTTACCCCATCCCCTGCTACCCAAAGATCACCTTTAGCATCCAGCAAGTCCTCTACAAAAGTATGAAAATTGACCATGGGAATTCAATACACCTACACAATGCTTACTCCTAAATTCAGAAGTTGCACCTATCCTTACTCAAGCTAAGATGACTTCTTACATCCCATTTGCACACCAAGTGGCCCCTGGAGTTGGCATCATTTAGTAAGTCCATATTCTGATAAGTTGGGGGCAATAGGAAATTAGAATCCAAACACCCACTCTACAAAAGTGAGACAAGATATCCATACCAAGAAACACTACAAACCACCTGATTCTGGATGCCTATATTCGATGATAAAAATACAGTGTGAATAACAAAGATAATGTGCCTCTTCCAGAAATTAGCACCTTCACTGTATTGTTCCCTGGGAAAAGCAAATTAGCTAATGCACAATACAATGACTTAAAAGCAGTAACTATACACATGTTCAAAGAACTCACATGTTATGACCAAATGCCTGAATGAGGACCGTAAAAACATAGTCTGAAACAAAGATTGAAAATACACAAGATGGCACAAGGAAAATATAGTCCCAGAATAAAATGAAATAATTAAAACAATAAGGATATGACAATGGAATTTATTAAAGACATGGAATTTCTGAGGAAACTCCAAAATTAAATAAAACTCCAAATGAAAGACTCAGAAAGTCAAACAAAAAGCTCAAAAGAAATTCTAATGAACAAATTGAATAGAGTAAAAGAGAGAGTATCAGGTCTCAAAGAAAATAGAAAAAGAGGAGAAAATAATTTATCATCCAGTCAAACAAAATGTTAATTTAAAGAGTAGAGAAATTTTAATCCAGCAACATGGCTGCTCTGGCAAGAGATCACAACCAAAGACCTTCTAGGTCCATATGACCTGGCTGGAACGCAGACCTGCCCTGAATTTTAGTATGATCTGACTGGAACATAGACATACTCTTAGTACACATCTTTAATCACAAACAGTGTAAAAGAGGTTAGTTTGTAGAGTATTGAGAAAGACAAATGTAATTGGGGTGCATCTCTGGAACAAGCTTGAAACCTAGTGTAATTGAAACTCCCTGGAATCTATGAGGGTGACCCTAGCTAAGACTCCTCCAATGGGAGATACAGAGCTTGAACTGGCTGTCTCCTCTGATCAGGCAATACTTTCAAAGTGAATGGATTGGGACATCAACCCAACCACATAACCTTCAACCTACACTTTATCTTACAAGATGTGTTGTAGTAATGGTGATGCAGAAATTTTGGGAATGGCCAACCATGGCTCCAGCCTGAAACCCATGCCACAAAAGGGAATACACACCTGACACTGCTTGGATGGCCAAGACTCAGAGCTGGATCATCCAGAGATCGAGGTTAGAACCAAACAGGACTGTCAAAAAAAAAAAAAAAAGAAAAAGAAAAAAAAAGGTCAGTGAAGTAATTCTATAATGGTTTGAATATGCTTGGCCCAAGGACTGGCACTATTAGGAGGTGTGGCTTTGTTAGAATAGGTGTGGCTATGTTGGAGTAAGTTTGTCACTGTGGGCCTGAGCTTTGAGACTCTTGTCCTAACTGCCTGGAAGCCAGTGTTCTCCTAGTGGCCTTCAGATGAAAATAGAGAACTCTCAGCTCCTCATGCTACATGCTTGCCTGGATGCTACCATGCTCCTGCCTTGGTGATAATGGACTGAAGATCTGAACCTGTAAGCTGGACCCAATTAAGTGTTTTCCTTATAAGAATTGCCTTGGTCACAGTGTCTGTTCACAGCAGTAAAACCCAAACCAAGGCAAATTCCTAATAATAGTCTGCTATACTCATAGATTGGTGCCTATCCCAATTGTAATCAGAGAGGCTGTCTCCAGCAGCTGATGGAAACAGATGCAGAGACCCATAGCCAATCATTAGGTGGAGCTCAGAGAATCTTGCTGAAGATGGGGAAGAAGGATTTTAGGAGCCAGAGAGGTCAAGAACACCACTAGAAAATCCACAGAATTAACAAATTGAGCTCACATAAGCTCACAGAGACTGAACTGAAAACCAGAAACCCTGCATGGAACTAATCTATGTCCTCTGTATATATGTTACAGTTGTATAGCTTTGTCTTCTTATAGGACTCCTATAAGTGGGGGCAGGGGATGTCTGACTCTCATAGACTTTTGGGACCCTATTCCTCATACTGGGTTGCTTCACCCAGCCAAGGAGGTGCCTAGTCTTACTTTAAGTTGATAATGCCAAGTTTGTTTGCTATCTAGGAGAGCTCTGCCCTTTTCTGAATTGAAATTGTGGTGACATGGCTGGGGGCAGGAGAGAGGAGGTTAGAAGGAGAAACTAGAAGGAGAGGAGGGAGGGAAACTACAGTCAGGATGTAAAATGATGATGTGATGGTGGAGAGGATGATTGATGATGATGATGATGATGATGATGATGATGATGATGATGATGATGATATTGTGAAGTTCTTATCCCTAAATGGGACCTAAATACCACACTCCTCATCACCAAAGACAGACAGACAAAAAAAGGGGGGTGAGGAAGAAAGGAAGGAAGGAAGGAAGGAAGGAAGGAAGGAAGGAAGGAAGGAAGGAAGGAAGGAAGAAAGGAAGGACAAAGTTGGGCAGCTAGGAGGAGTTGAATATGATGATCAAAATATACAGTATGAAATTGTCAAAGAATTAATAAAAGTATCATTTTTTAAAAATAAAAACAATACAATTACCTAAAGACTAAAATTTTTCAAGTATGCTGCATTGTTGGTGGTGGTAGTGCTACAGGTGCTGTGTCTGTTCGTGTGTGTGTGTGTGTGTGTGTGTGTGTGTGTGTGTGTGTGTGTGTGTTGGTCTCTAGAAAATCTCCCTGCAAGCTTTTATAGCAGGAATTGGAAATTACTACAGACAAGTATAGGACCATTAGAAAAATGATATGATGGTACATGTTTTCAGAACATAATGTAATCAACCAAGTATTTTGTTATAAGTTTTATAGTATAGATGGATTTCAGTAATATATTGATGAAGATTATTATTATCAAAGGGGGTGGTTAAAAGAACTTGGAAATAGTTGAATACATTCTGATCAACTTAAGCAATCATATTCATGGAACTCAGTTAAGAAGGCTTACATCAAATCCATCCATTTGTCTAAACTGTCATGAAGTCATTGTTTGTAATAGCTGAGTAGTACTCCATTGTGTAGATGTACCACACTTTCTGTGTCCATTCCTCTGTTGAGGGACATATGAGTTCTTTCCAGCTTCTAGCTATTATAAATAAGGCAGCTATGAACATAGTGGAGCATGTGTCCTTATTACAAGTTGGAGCATCTTCTGCCCAGGAGTGATATTGCTGTATCTTCTGATAGTACTATGTCCAATTTTCTGAGGAACCGCCAAACTAATTTCCAGAATGGATGTACCAGCTTGCAATCCCACCAGCAATGGAGGAGTGTTCCTCTTTCTCCACATCCCTAGCCAGTATTTGCTGTCACCTGAGTTTTTGATCTTAGCCATTCTGACTGGTGTGCGGTAGAATCTTAGGGTTGTTTTGATTTACATTTCCCTGATGATTAAGGATGNTGAACATTTTTTTAGGTGCTTCTCAGCCATTCGGTATTCCTCAGTTGAGAATTCTTTGTTTAGCTCTGTACCCCATTTCTAATAGGGTTATTTGGTTTTCTGGGGTCCAACTTCTTACGTTCTTTTTATATATTGGATATTAGCCCCCTATCATATTTAGGATTGGTAAAGATCTTTTCCCAATCGTTTGGTTGCTGTTTTGTCTTGTTGACATTGTCCTTTGCCTTACAGAAGCTTTGTAATTTTATGAGGTCCCATTTGTTGATTCTTGATCTTACAGCACAAGCCATTGGTGTTCTGTTCAGGAATTTTTCCCTGTGCTCATATCGTCAAGGCTTTTCCCCACTTTCTCCTCTATAAGTTTCAGTGTCTCTGGTTTTTATGGGGAGTTCCTTGATCCACTTAGACTTGAGCTTTGTACAAGGAGATCAGAATGGATCAGTTCACATTCTTCTAATGAGGTAACCCAATCACAAAAGAACACACATGACATTCACTCACTGATAAGTTGGTTTTAGCCCAGAAGCTTAGAATACCCAAGATACAATTTGCAAAACATATGAAACTCAAGAAGAAGGAAGAACAAAGTGTGGATACTTTGATCCTTCTTAGAAGGGGGAACAAAATACCCATGGAAGGAGATACAGAGACAAAGTTCAGAGCAGATAATAAAGGAAGGAGCGTCCAGAGACTGCCCCACCTTGGGATCCATAACATAAACAACCACCAAACCCAGACACTATTGCAGATGCCAACAATACCTAGCTGACAAGAGCCTGGTAAAGCTGTCTCCTGAGAGGCTCTGCCAGTGTCTGACGAATACAAAAGTGGATTCTCACAGCCATCCATTCAACAAAGCACGGGGTCCCCAATGAAGTTACAGAAAGTACCCAAGGAGCTGAAGGGATTTGCAGCCCCATAGGAGTAACAACAATATGAACTAACTAGTACCCCCAGAGGTCCCTGGGACTAAACTACCAATCAAAGAAAACACATGGAGGGACTCATGGCTGTACCTGCATATGTAGCAGAGAATGGCCTAGTTGATCATCAATGGGAGGAGAGGCCCTTGGTCCTGTGAAGGTTCTATGGCCCAGTATAGGTTAATGCCAGGGCCAAGAAGCAGGAGTGAGTGGGTGAGCAGGGAGAGTGGGGAGAGGATAGGGGACTTTCAGAGGGGAAACTAGGAAAGGGGATAACATTTGAAATGTAAATAAAAAAGTCTAATAAAAAAGGCTTATATCAGCAACTAATACTCAAGTTCAAAGACCCAAAAAAGTCTTCTTCTAGTCCTTGCACTTTTCCTTCATTCCTAGATTCAATCAGTAGTACCACAATTTACTAAACACTGAAATTTGAAAATTCTGAGCATCTCTGTGCTCCTTCCTTATGCTGTTGGTTTCATTTCCAAACCATGCAGATCAAGCTTCTTTTTACCTCCCACATTAAGCCTTTGATTTTTATGATCACTGACTCATCTCTAGCCCTGGGTGCCACTGCTTTCAGCCAAGCTGATGTCACAGCATCTTACATGAATATAAACCCATTTCATACAGCCCACCCTGGCCTCCTCAATGGCTTGCTAGCCAAGGCCCCTGAAGTCAAACCTTTCACTTGTCCATGTATTTCATCCCTGAATTAGACAAAGTATGGAGATTGTAATGCCTCTTTCCAGATGATGTCTGCTGTGCTGATTTACTTTAGTGCTGAAACCTCATATTTTCTTAATTTTCTGGTATTTCTGAAAATAGGAAAGAGTTTATAGAGTCCAGAAGAAGCTTAAGAGGAGAGAAAGTTATCAAAGGGTCTTCTCTGTTGATGACTATAAGAATTTTGTTTAAAGACTTGGCTATAACAATTCATCCAGTTGTTATAACAACCATATACTAAATTTTGGTCTTGACCCAAAGAAGCTAAACAGGAAGGAAGGCATAATCAAAGATAGTTGAATCTCACTTCGAAGGGGGAATTAAATAGTCATAAGAGGCAGATAGAGAAAGGCAACTGGGTGGGAGAGGGGATGGGGAGGGGAATGGGAGGCATTGAGGATCAGATGTGGGGAGGGAAGGGAGGGATGACCAGATGGCCATGAGAATGAATGGAAATCTGTAACTGGCAGAGATGGGGAGGTGGGGGTCATCTCCAAGACAAGACAGAGACCTGGGATAAGAGAGGCAACCAAAAATCAATGGGGGTGACCTTAGCTGTGACTCAGAGCACTGGGGATATGGAACCCAAAGACTCCATCTCCTGTAGCCAGGCAGAAACTCCAATGGAGAAACAGGGTCACCAACCCACCCACAAATATTTAATCCAAAATTTATCCTGTCTACAAGTAATGCATGCATGGGGCTGGGGTAGAGCAGAGATTGATGAAATGGCCAACCAATAATCAGCCCAACTTGAGACCCATCCCATGGGCAAGCACCAATCCCTGGCACTATTAATTATACTCTGTTAGCTTGCAGTCTAGCATGGCTGTCCTCTGAGAGGCTCCACCCAGCACCTGACTCAGACAGATACAGACCCCCACAGCCAACCAGTGGATGAAGCTTGGGGAATCTTACAGAAGAATAGGAGGAAGGATTGCAGGTCCCAAAGTAGGTAGGAACACCACAGTAAGACCAACAGGGTCAAGTAACTTTGAGCCTCTCAGAGATTGAACCACCAAACAAAGAACATACACAGGCTGGACCTTGGTCTCCCTGCACATATGTAACAGATGTGCAGCTTGGCCTTCATGTGGGTCCTGAACAACTGGAGCAGGGGCTATTCCAAAAGCTGTTACCTGTCTGTAGGATATGTTCCTCTAGCTGGGCTACCTTGTCTGGCCTCGGTGGGAAAGGATGAGCCTAACCTCACAGAGACTTGATGTGCCAGGGTGAGGGGATAGCCAGGAGGCCCCCACCCACTCAGAGAAGTTCTCAAGAAGGGGGTTGGAGGAAGGATTGTGGGAGGGCGTGACCAGGAGGGTGGCAATGAGTGGGAAGTAAAATGAATAAGTAAAAAAAAAAAATGAGTCTTGAATTTTTATTTGGCTTGAGGTAGCATATGGTAGAAACTGCGCTGGATGCTTGAGGCAAAACAGACAAAAAAAAAAATCTCTACACTGGTGATGTATCTACATGATGAGCTATTTCTAGAAAAATCTGTCCAGGGTCTGCATGACTTTTAAGCAAAGATTTTTAGCTGTTAGCAACAAACAACTCAATTAGAGGAAACGCAAATAGTTCCAAAATAAACTGTACATACAAGGAAAACCTATTTTATTCTATGTGGAAGAAAAATCTTTGAAGACAGTAACCTATACTTTTATTCTTTTTCTTTCTTTTTAAAATATGTTTATGATTTGGGGTTAGGACTGTTTTATTTGAATGTTTTTTTAATTAGCTTATAAAGTAATAAGTTTCCTTACAGAATTTCATAAACTTAGTTTCAGGTAATTTCCTCACCCCTACGTCTCTCCCATTCCCCTTTTCTCAGTGAACCTCTCTACCCCTAGAATTCCTCTTCCACTTCCTTATCTCATGAGTTCTACTTTATCTTCCCCCCAAATCCTTCCTAAATTCTTTTTTCACCCATGTTACTAACCTCTTTATAGTTTTCTAGTTGCCACATACACTCCCACATCAATACACACATTTAACAGTTAGAAGCTAGGATCCAGATATGGGAGAGAACATGAAGTATTTGTTTTTCTGTGTCTGGGTCACCTTGCTTGATGCACTTTCCAGATCTATCCATTTTCCTCTGGATTTCATTTCCTTTTTATTTATAACTAGATAAAACTCTATTATGTATATATAGCAGGTTTTAATTATACATTTATCAGTTGATGAGCAGCTAAGCTGATTCTATTCCCAAACTGTTATGAATAAACAGCATGAACATATGTTTTGTGACACTATTTCTAGGGAGACATGAACAAATGTCTGCACACCCCAGATAGGAAATGGGTACCCGATCAAAGTTTATGGATATCACCGAAGTCTAACTTGGTAAACCAATGAATTTTACTATAATCACTTACAAAAAATATGGGTGAGGGGTTACTAACAGGAGCAGAAATGACTCAAAGACAGCTGCAGCACCGAAGCACACCCAGCATGGGTGATAGTTCAGACTAACTGAGCTGCTGATAACAGGCTCAGAACAAGATCCTGGAAGAACAGACCAGTTATGCAGCCTACAAGAAGCAGACATTAGCTGAGATGCTTGGCTCAGAGAAATTGAGCTGTAGTGTGCTCCAGGTTTCCTGCTTTCATGAACTGTCAGAAATCTTTACTGTTTTTATACTGTTGGGGAGGCAGGGACCTTATGAATCTGGTTGGTTTCAGGAACTTCTTGAAGCCATTTTGAGATGTTTACTTCCTATTTTAATGAGCTTCCCCAGAGGATAGGATGTCTCTTCTCTCCTTTAACACCCCCTGTTCTCAAAGAGCTTGCCTCCAAGATGGAAAGTTTTACTCTCAGAGGAAACTGATATGCAGTGCTGAAGAGCAGGTATGTTCAGTAAGGCAGAGTCTTTTGGGTATGTACCTAGGTCATATGGTAGTTTTGGTTTCACCTTTTGGAGGAATCTCTAGTCTTTCATTTCAGGGTCACTTGCTTGCACTCTCTCCAGCAGTGAATAAGGGGTCCTCTTTCCCAAAATCCTCACCAGCATGAGCTGTCACTTGTTTTGTTGATCTTAGTTATTCTGACAGGTGTAAGAAGAAATCTCAAAGTAGTTTTGATTTGCATTTCCCTGTTGACTAAAGATGTTGAACAATTCTATCTTAAAGTAGTTTTGATTTGCATTTCCCTGATGACTAATGATGCTGAACAATTTTTTCAAGTACTTATTAGCCATTTATATTTCTTTTATGGAGAACTATCTATTTAACTCATTAGCCCATTTACTGACTGCCTCTGTCTGTGTGTGTGTGTGTGTGTGTGTGTGTGTGTGTGTGTGTGTGTGT
>NC_034613.1:10974658-10983536 GCF_900095145.1 Mus pahari | reverse complement strand
GAGAGAGAGAGAGAGAGAGAGAGAGAGAGAGAGAGAGAGAGAGAGAGAGAGAGATTTCTGTAGTTCTTTATATATTCTATATATTAACCCCTTGCTTAAAGTATAACTAGAAATGATTTTCTTTTGTTCTATAGACTGTTCCCTTGGCTACTAGTTTTCTTTGTGGAACAGAAACTTTCATTTCATGTTGCCCTACTTATTACTTCCAAGAGTTATTTCCTTTGCTATTCAGAGATCTTAATTTTTGAATATATTTTCTGAGTTTACCCTACCTCTTGATACATATCATTTTAATTAAAATCTTTGATCCATTTTTATTGAAGTTTGTGCACACTGAGAGATGGGGATCTAATTTCATCTTCTGAAAGTAGGTGGCCAATTTTCCTAGAACCATTTGCTAAGTAGGTTGGGGTTCTTTTCCAGAGTATGTTTTTAATACCTATGGCAAATTTTGGGCATCCATATTTCTGTGTGTTTATTTCTGGGTCTTCTATTCTGTTTTATTGATCTACCTGCCTGTTTTTGTGCTTGGATTACAGGCACTCAAGGCTGCGGCTGGACAAATTCATGTCCTTATTACTGCACAGCAAACATTTTCCTGACTAAGCAAACTGCCAGCCCTTCATCTTGTTTTCAATCCAGATAGTCTGCATCTTTCTGTTAGTGTGTTCATGTCATTTATGATTAAGGTTATCATGTATGTGCTATTATTTTCCTGGGCAATGTTCTGTTTGGCTAAATTACATTTCTGTTCTCCATTCCTCTTAACTTGGGGTTTTGGGTGGTTTGAATAGGAAATGCCCACAGTATTTGAACACTTGATTCTGAGTTGGGGGTGCTGCTTGTGGAGGGTTAGGTGGTGCAGCTTTGTTGCAAGAAGAGTGTCTCTGGGTGGAGAGGAAACACTGAGATACAAAAATATCTTTCCAATATGTCCTTTCTGCTTCATGGCTGCATCTTCCTGCTCCTGCCATGATACCTGCTACTTGTGGCCATGCTTCCCCACTATGGTTTGAATATTCTTGGCCCATAGGAAGTGGCACTGTTAGGAGGTGTGACCTTGTTTGAGAAAGTATATCACGGTGGGGGTGCGCTTTGGAGGTCTCCACACATTGTGGAAAAGAGCTTCCTCATAGTTGCCTGCTGATGCCAGTCTCTAGTGGTTATCTTCAGATCAATATGCAGAGCTCTCAGCTCCTTCTCCAGCACTATGTCTGCCTGAATGTTGCCATGCTTCTATCATGATGATGAACCGAACCTCTGAACCTGTAAGCCAGCACCAATTTAATGCTGTCCTTATAAAAGTTGCCTTGGTCAATGTCTCTTCACAGCAATGTAAACCCTAAGACACTCACCCTGGTGGATTTTTATTAATTTGAACCATAAACCCACATAAACTCTTCTATAAAAGCTACCTTAGTTATGATGTTTTATCAAAACAACAGAAGGGCAATTAATGGAGGATTTCATTTTCTTTATGGAACAGATCTTTCCTCAGCTCTTCTTTATTCAGGTATTCTTTTGTAGAATTTATATTTTCATATCTTCTCAAAGACCAGACTGTCTTCTTCCATTTGTATAGTATTCCTTTTAGAATCTTCTATGGCATTAGCTTAGTTGTAGTGAATTGCCTTAATTTGTATTTTTCTTAAAATATCCTTATTTATCCATCAACTTTGAAAGATAACTTTGATGGTTATAGAAATCTTGTTTGACTGTTACTTGCTTTCAGACCTTTAAGTATATCATTTCATGCATTCCTGGATTTTAGGACTGTTAATGAAAAAGTTACTCTGATATTTTTACTTCTGTATGTGAGCTAATGTTTTCCTTTACATACATTAATATTGTTCCTTTGTAGTTTTTATATTTTGACTATGATACATACTGTAGAATTTCTTCTCTGGTCTTATCTATTTGGAATTCAAAGTGCTTCTTGTGTTTGGATATTAACTTCTTTCTCTAAGTTTGAGACATTTTTAACCATAATTAAATGACTTGTCATTTAGCTTTTATCCCAGATCCTCCTTCTACCCCACGATTCTTAGATGTGGTCTCATGGAAACTAGATTTGAAAGTATAGGACATGTTCATTAATTTTGGTCTTTCTCTATATCTGAGTATAGTATTATTTGGACTTTGTAATTGCTTCTGAAAATTCATTCTTCTACATGTTCTTGTCTGTTGTTGGTTCTTTCTGAAGCAATTTTTATTTGACTGTTTCTTTCATTTTCAGAATTTTTGTTTGGTTCATTTTCAGTGTAGTAACTCCTCTGTATTTTATTTTTAACTCTCTGTTTCATTTCACACTGAAGATCGTCTTGTTAAGGCCTTGAATCAATTTTCTAAGTTCATTCATATGTTTGAGTTTTCTATATACTCAATGATCTTTTTTTAAATTCACTTTACATCTAATTTTCTGCCCCAACTCCTGGTCACCCCCCCTACAATCCCTCTCCTCCCTTCTCCTCTGAGAGGGTGGAGGTCCACACTGGGTATTCCCAAACTCTGGCTCCTCAAGTCTCTGCAGGGCTAGATGCATCCTCTCCCATGGAGGCCAGGCAAACAGCTCAACTAGGGGAATATATCCCACAGACAACCAAACTTAATCAAAACGAGACAGAGAAGGATGCTTCGTACTCATTGAAGGAAAAAAAATCTACCAAGATGACACCTTAATTCCGAGCAATTAGAGCAGGGGCTGATCCAAAAGCCAGTGATACTTTTTTAAAGTAGAATTCTGGAATCTTTCTCAGACAGGTCAACTATACTGGTATTTTTTGGATTCCATTAGAGGATAATTGAGAGGCTAGGGATCTGACCAAGTTGAGAACAGCACAAATCCAAAAATATTTAGACAATATTTTGACATGACCTTTTGATGAAACAACAGTAGGTCTACTCCACGCATAACCATGGCCTATGACCTACTCAGTCATAGACTTTTGACTAGGTTTATGTTACCATTCATGAAATCTCTCCTTCAACTTCAACTAGAAAGTTGTTCATTACTCCATTAACATTTTGCTTCTATTATACCAGTAGGCATATCTTGCCTCACAAGTTGGTATTGTAATATTCAGGGTTTATTTCTAGGTAAGACCATGGATATCTTTGCTCTTCTTGCAGCCTTTATAGCACTTTCCAGCTCTATTAAAGGTAACAAGCACAGAGTTTCTTGGTCACTTGAGGTTGATTTTCCTATGTCCTGTAAGCCAAGTGAATAGTGTCTTCAGGAATACAGTCATCATTACAGTGAGTAACCAAGATCAATAACAAAAGTCAATGTTGTTTGGGTAGCCTTGGGGACCTCCCTGCTAATAATTCATAAAGAGATATTGCCACGGATCACCCCAGTAAGGTATGGGGGTCCCTGGCATGAGGGTCCTTGAAGCTAGGTGGGTAAGGATTCGGCAGTGACAAACAAAAACAAAGGCATTTTGAATCTAAGTGTATTTTGAAGCTCTCAAGCAGGGGACTTTATACATTAAAAAACCAAACATTACATCTCTTAGAAACTATATTCAGTAAAACAATCATAGATACCAACCAAAATCATTTGGCACAATAAAGTACAAAAATCATCCAAGCATTACAGCTCTGAAACTATATATTCAGTGAATCACAAACAGAACAGGTAACATCATTATAAATCATCAAAATACAGCAATTCTAAAAAGATGCATTCAGTGGGGACTATCATCCAAGGCTAGTGGCATATTTCTAGGAGCAGGTTAATACATTTTTAATGGTCAGTGCTCTTGACAATTGGAATAACTTTCCAGCCCCATGGTCAATTATTATTTAACATGTAGTGTCTGATTTTTTAAAATAAATCTTTGATGTATAAATTTAAACTATTTTAATTCTTTCTAATTAAGGCTTTCTTTACCATATAGCAAAATCTACCTCCAATGACACATGCGTAGCCATATGAAATTTTATTGTTGGGAAATATTTTATCACAATAGTTTTGTAAATGGTTTAGAAAGTAAAGTGTTGGTTTCCCTGGGGATAAGGTCATGTTAGTGGCCCCATGTCTAGGGATGGTTTTTTACCCATTATTCTTCCTTAAGAACTTGGCCTAGGCTACCAGGAACATGTAAATAAGAAGAATAAAAGGACTAAGAGAAAACAAAACAGATAGACTGCCATGAGAACTATGGCTCAATATTTTCCTCTGGTGAAGTGTTCCACAACCGGTTCCAGGAGGCCTCCTCCTTTTGAGGTCAATTGCCTCAGTCTGTGGAACTTGTCACATAGATCCTATTGGAGGTGGTGTGGGAAGATATCCCATGTCTGACACTGAGTCTTTCATTTAATAACCCATGTCTTCTAGGAGCAGCATTGTCTACCTATGCAGTATACCTCTGTTCAAACCCTCTTTTTAAATATATTATTCCTATAAGTTACCTTTAAAGCTACTGGATTTAAATAAGGTTTCTCCCTACATCCTTAGTTTTAAAATGACTGAGATATGACTAAATCAAGAGAGCCAAGGTACACATTGTAGAAGGAAGGCAATTATCAAGAGATTAGAAAGGAATGAGGTTCCCAATAGAAAGCTGGTTTAGAAAGCATACCTGAAAAAAATGTATGAATCTCTTCCACTTGAACTGGAAACATGTAGCAGAAGAATAGCTGGACAAAGATTAATTTCAGTAGGTTATCATAGATAGAGCTACCCTATTTACATGGTAGGAATCATATAACAGGAAGTTACATGCAATTTCTCCCTCCCCTCCTGAGATGTAACACTTACCAGTCCTGCTGTGATCCCTGGATTTAGAAGCCAGGAAGACTGTAAGTTGCAGACCAGCCTAGACTGTATAGTGAGACCCTATTCCAAAAAGGAAGGGAGGGGGAGTGAGGGAGAGATGGGGGATGGAGTAGCAGATTGGGGGGGGGGGAGTAGGTAGCAATCAGGACCACCAATTAACTTGTAAGGAATACACCATCTAAGAGAAAATATTCACAAGCCAGAGAGCTTTCCATTCATGACAAATACATGAGAAAACCAATTTATAAAGAAAAAAGATTTGTTTCAATCTTGCAGTATATGATTAAGAGGCTCAGTCGTGGCATGTGGTGAGGCAGCACATCACAGCAGAGAGTGCTCACTAGAAGAATAAACTATAGTTGGGAAGCAAAGATGAATGATGAAGAGACTCATGGCCTACAGTCTCCATCAAGGATCAGGCCTAGAGAGATCTCCTACTAGGCCCCACCTCTTAAAGTTTCCATAACTTTTCAACAGCACCACAGGCTGGGGAACACTTTAATACATCTGTCTCTGGAGGACAGTCTAGGTTCAAATTATAACACCACATAGCCACCACAGTCCTAAGATCTAGAATATGTTTTAAAGTCTCAAAAATTAATAGTGCAAACAGCGAGATGACTCAGCTGTGGTTAACAACAGCACTTGGCACACAAGAAGGCCTGGGTACAGTTCTCTGGATCTCGTGTGAAAGCTGGACACAGTGGCACTTGTTTGCGATCCCAGTACTTGTCCAGAGAGTAGGAGGAAGAGCCATGGGAATCTCCTAAACCTCAGAGGCCAGCTAGCATAGAATAGGAAGTATGACAGAAACAAGATAGAAAAGAGGATCAACTCCAAAAACTGTCCTCTGACAACTCTATGCACTCCTTGTATACATACACAGAAATACATGAATGCACTTTATAAATCAGCAGTAACGAATGATCAACTGCATCACCGAGAACACAAAAATAACTAGTAAGTACAAGCTTAATTCCCAGAGAGCTGCCCTTAGCCCGCTCTGCTCATTACTATTTAACCAAACTCATTACTTCCCTGACACCGTTCCCATAGCTTCTAATCTTCCTTTTCCTCTCCCCCAGCCCTGTCCTCCTGTGCACAGTAGCCTAGCAAAGTATTCCCAACCCTTGCACAAAGTCAGACAACCTGATTTGGTCCTCAATAACTATTCCCATCTACTCCATGCTGTGAACTTCATCTTAGTATCCAGAGGAAGCCAATTCTGTGCACTTAAACACTCCCAAGTCAGGCAGTGCTGAGAAATGAGGAAAGGTGGTCAAGAAAAGAGGGGCTTTGGGGCCTCCAAAGAAGGTTGGGCACAGCTGTGTACAGCAGGGTTCCTTCTGCCACTGCCTTCAGAAAATTGCAGAGGCCACCAGCTTCTCTCCCCTTTCTTGTTCTCAGATCAGCAAAAATGGACTAATCTGGGATTTTCTACTCCTTAAGCAGTGTTAAATGTGTTCCTTAATGGCTAGCACAATAACCTCTACTTACTATATGATGGAATTGGGTGAAAGTCAGTGCAACGTGCAGAATAGATTATCCAGGACAGCGAAGGGGAAAGTTGGTGTGAGGTGGTGGTGGTGGTGGTGGTGGTGGTGGTGTGTGTGTGTGTGTCAGAGTCAGTGTGTGTATGTTAGAATCTGTGTGTGTTACAATCTCTCTGTGTGTGTGTGTGTGTGTATGTGTGTGTGTGTGTGTGTGTGTGTGTGTTAGAGTCTGTGCATATGTTATGGGATTTCTGTTGTGGGGTACATGTATATGTGGTATGAAGAGTGTGTGTGTGCGTACATACATGCATGAATGTGTGTGTGAGAGAGAGAGAGAGAAAAACACAGAGAGAGAGAGAGAGAGAAAGAGAGAGAGAGGAGAAGAGAGAGATGAGAGAGAGAGAGAGAGAGATGAGAGAGAGAGAGAGAGAGAGAGAGAGAGAGAGAGAGAGAGAGAGAGGTGAGGTAGTGTGTGTCTGTGTGTGTTATGGAGGATGAGGATAATGGTATTGTGTGTGTGTATGTGTGTGTGTGTATGTGTGTGTGTGTATGTTAGGTTCTGTGTATTTGTATGTATGTATGTATGTATGTATATGATAGATTCTATGTATATATGTATTTGTTATGGGGTTTATGTTATGAAGTGTATGTGCTTTGAGATGTTTGTGTGATGTGTGTGGTATGTATGTTTATATGTGTGCATATGTGTCTTGTGGAGGATGGGGATAGGGGTGTGGTGTGTGTTAAACTCTTTGTATTTATGTGTGTGTTGTGGAATTTGTATTTTGAGGCATTATGTGTGTGTTGTGGGGTACATGTGTATATGGTGTGAGATTTGTGTGTATGTGTTGTGATATATGTGGGTGTGTAGTATGTCTTATTTGTGTGTGTTAAGTGGGTATATGTGTGTGCGATTGGTAGTGTGTGTTATAGGGTTTATGTTGTGAAGTGTATGTGCTGTAGATGCACTGTGTTAGACTGTGTATATGTGTTTGCATGGTAGACAGAGAGTGTGTGTGTATGTGTTCAACTGTGCACACTGTGGAGTTTTGTTATGTGTGTATATATGTGTTGTGTTGTGTATGTATATGTGAGGTGAGGTGTGTGTGAGATGTGGGGTGGTGTGCATGTGTGTGTTGTGGGAGTTGTGGGATAGGGATGTGTGGTGGGGGAGAGTGTGTGATAGGCTCTGTGTGTTTATGTGTATGTGTGTTGTGGGGTTCATTTTGTGAAGTGATATATACATGTGTAGAGTGCATATATGTGATGAGAGACATGTACATAAGATGTATGATGGGGTGGGGTGGGATGGTACAGTGTAGGAGGTGTGTAAGTGGTGTGTGTGTGTGTGTGTGTGTGTGTGTGTGTGTGTGTGTGTGTTCTACAGGGACAGATGTACCCAGAATGAAAACAGTGGAGGGTGGAGGCCTTCAGGATTCTTTAAAACTCCCAGGTGGATCCTACGTTCAACACACATCCTGCAGCATGGACCTTTCCTGCCCAGCTGGGATATCCTGTGTTTGTCAAAAGGACTACATGGGGAAGCCATAACCATTGTTCTTTCCGAAATTTGCCAATGTGCCCCTCCCCAGACTGAGGCAGCCGCCCCAAGCAGAGGAAGAGTGACTTTGGAAATGTGTTATCAGCATCCTCCATGGACTTCCTCACCTCCTGCCCAGCCTCATTAGCTGCTAGCTCCTCAGCATCCTCAGACAGAAACCTCAGAGGCTTGGACAGGGTCAGCATCCTGAAACCAGCTGCTTTTGGCAGCTTCCTTTCTGGTCAGGCCTAACCTCTGTGCAGCTCGGAGTGTACCGCTGACCACCACGGCTGCAACACAGAGCGCAGGATGGTGTCCCAATGGCGTGGGGCTGCAGCTACCGCCTTCCACCAACGCTGGCTAGCCCGACTGCTGCTGTGGGTCTCAACCCTGAGCTGTTCTTTCTCCTTGCCAGCTTCTCTCCCTCCTTCTCTGGTACCCAGAGTCAGAAGCAGCTACACTATGGGAAAGACATTCCTCGGTCTTGATAAATGCAATGCCTGCATCGGGACATCCATTTGTAAGAAGTTCTTTAAAGAAGAAATAAGGTCAGAATTGCCATCAAATAACTCCAAGGAGCAATTGAGCTTCTCTTAGTGTGAAGATGTCTAATTTATGGGTGGGAGCTGAGAGAAAGGCATTTAATAGTGGTAATGGGTTGACATAGGAGGGCAAGGGTGGAAGCCAAATTGCCGCCCTAAACGCTAAATTCAAATGTTCCTTTTGAAACTAAAAGGTGAACATTCTCTTCTATGACTTGAGTAGCCTGGGACTGTTGAGTTTTCCCATTCATTTTTCATAATGGGAGGAATGAAATATATAGAAAGCTACTATGTGGCAGACATTTTAAACTATTCCAGGTGTTGACAGTTTGCACCCATTACTCAGACAGTAAGCAAACATAGTGAGTTAAGGAACTTGGGATACAAACAAGGACAGTTTGCTCCAACATTTCAGAGCCTTTTCTCTGTCATGTGATATTGATCTGAGGAAAACTCAGAGTTTAGTTCACTGTAATGCATGTGGTTCTCACAGAAAGAAAGAAAGAAAGAAAGAAAGAAAGAA
>NC_034613.1:10967691-10974588 GCF_900095145.1 Mus pahari | reverse complement strand
AAGAAAGAAAGAAAGAAAGAAAGAAAGAAAGAAAGAAAGAAAGAAAGAAAGAAAGAAAGAAAGAAAGAAAGAAAGAAAGAAAGAAAGAAAGAAAGAGTGCCTATGAACACAGAATCACAGATTATTTAACAAGGCTAAGAGCCAGCAGGGACCAAGTGGGAGCAGCCACCACAATTCTTTTCTTACCTTCTAGATGGTCAGAAAAAAAGAAAAAAATTACAAATAATAGTGAGCTTTGGTCCGATGCATGCCTGAGTACAGGAGTGCCACAGAGAGACACTAGTTCCAGAGAGAGATTTTCTAGGGCAGGATTTCTTCTGAACATGGTCATACAGGATGAATGGAAAGTTTTTGGAAGGGAAAGGATTAAGACAGAGGAAGCATTTTAAGCAAGGCAGCAGCAGGGGAAGAGGTGAGAGTTGCTGGTGGTTGAAACCCTAGGTGTAGGTGGCTATGGACAGCGGAGAAGCCTGGAGGAACTTATGAGGCACAGGCTCTTGAATGCTGAGCTAATAAATGGGAAGCTTAGCCTGTGAACCAGTGGTTCCCAGTTTTTCTTTTCAGCGCTGAAGACCTTTAACCTATACTATTTCTCCTCCGTCCACCAAAACCTAACCTTATGCCTGAAAGATTCTATGACCAAACAAAAGGCATAAGCAATGATATGCAGCCTCTCTATTAGACAAAGATACCTGTGACTAATGCATTAAAGCACTAAAAAGAAACAAATAGAAAAGCCCAATCAAAAACATTAAACTTTATTTATTTATCTATCTATTTATTTATTTATTTATTTATTTATTTATTTGCTTTTTTGCTGCATATTCCTTGTGCAAAATGATGGGCTTCTTTATGACAATTTTATGCATATGCATGATGTGCCTTAATGATATTTATCTTATTTTTTTCTTGTACCTCTTTTCTCAATACCCTTCCTTTTCTCAAGTAGTTCCTGTTTATTTTCACTTCATATTTTATATATATATATATATATATATATATATATATATATATATTCCACATATGAGAAAATGTGATTTTTGTTTTTCTGAGTCTCTCATTTCATCTAATATATTGATCTTTAATTCCATCCATTTTCCTAAAAACCGACATACCCCTGTAGGGCTGATTAAACTCCATTTGTATGTGTGTATATATCTGTGTGTGTGTGTGTGTGTGTGTGAGAGAGAGAGAGAGAGAGAGAGAGAGAGAGAGAGAGAGAGAGAGAATAATAAATTTCATTTTATTTTATGTTATTTTACTTCATTTTATTTTATTTCATGTGCATGGGTATTTTGCCTGCATGTGTGTCTGTGCATCAAATGCATGGCTGTTCTTAAGGAAGCCAAAAGATTGTATCAGATCCCCTGGGACTAGAGCTAAAGACAATTGTTAGACACTATTGGGGTGCTGGGACTCCAACCTGTGTCATCTGGAAGAGTGCTCTTAACCAGTGAGCTCTCTTTCTAGATCTATTAAAATGTTTTTTTATGGTTTCTAAATGTTTTATTGAGTTTAAGTGGACATTTACTATTAAGGATGATTAGTTTCTGTTTTGTTCTTCCTGGTGATGAAATGAAACCTCAGCCACAACCTTTCAAGTACTAGCCAAGCATTCTACCATTGAGCTACATCTCCAGCCCTCACTAGCAAACCTTTTATAAACTCTTTGTGAAGTTTGCAAAGTTGAAGGATCCCTAATTAAAACCAGTCTGTTGCAGACAATAGCGAGACTGTTACACTGAGAGATAAAACCTGTGTTTCAGGGGGATCTCATAGAAAACTGTAAGTAGGGTGGCCTGGGGTTGCTCGCAGGGACTAAAGAACCAGAAGAGAGATTGCTTCTGACAAAGGAGGGCAGAAAGGATACTCCTGGATTCAACTCTGTGTTATCTTTGTTGACTGATACAATGTGAAAAGAAGTAATAGAAATATGGAGATGTTGAATTTGAACTCAGGGCTTCCCACCTAGGAAGTGGGATATGGAGAAATGAGAATATAGTGAAGTGTGCTGATTTCTCAGAAAGCAGCAGTGAGGATATGGATATAGTTTAAGATGGGAGAGAAACAAACTGCAGGATTCCATTGGAGAGCTCTAGGCTCCCATCTCCTTCATCAACTTCAAGAGGTTTTCCTTGAAACTCTGTTTTATTAGAGTTCAAGATATCCCATGTGCACCTGAAGAGGAAGTGCGCAGGAAAACATCAGACAGGGCACGTTCATGGGGTTACAGCACTGTATTCTGAGAATACTTAAGCGCAACATAGAGAGGCAGAGTCTCTGTGGTTATGGACCTGCTTCTCATCTTTCTGATATCTTATAAATAATTTTCTTTTATTATAAGCATTGTAGTCATTTATTTTAGGAATGTTGATTAAGAAAATTTCAAAATAAAAATAATAAAGAATTCATTCTGAAGTGGGCTAGAGAGATGAATCCGTGGGTAAACTTCTTGCTATCAACTTGGATCCCCATCGCTCACATCAAAAATGAACACGGCTACATAGACTTTTAACTTCAGAACTGGGAAATGGAAATAGATGGATCCCCAGAGACCCTTTTCAAACAACCAAACAAACAACCATAATCTTAGTGTTGGGAAGGCAGAGACAGGCAGGATCCTGCAGCTCATTGACCAGCTAGGCTAGCCAGAGAGCTCCAGGTCCTGTGAGAGAACTTGTCTTGAAAAATAAAATGGTAGCCTCATTCTATCCCTTGTATGTTCTTTGGTTGGTGGCTCAGTCTCTGAGAGTTCCCAGAGGTCCAGGTTAGTTGATTCTGTTGGTTTTCCTGTGGGGTTCCCTATCCAATGTTTGGCTGTGGCTATCTGCATCAATTTCAGTCTGATGCTGGATAATTACACTAGGATCCTGTCAGCAAGCATAACAGAGTATCATTAATAGTGTGTTTGCCAGTGGGATGGGTTTCAATTTGAACTAGTTAGTGGTTAGCCATTCCTTCAGTCTCTCCTCCATCCCTGCATTTCCTTTAGACAGGACAAATTTGGGTTGAACATTTGTTAGGTGGGTTGATGTCCTTATCACTCCACTGGAGGTCCTGCCTAGCTACAGGAGGTGGCCTCTTCTGCTTCCATGTCCCCACTGTTAGGCATCTTGGCCTATACCACCTTTAAGAATTTGGAACAGGGAATTAATTGGGGAGATACACAGAATCTTACTGAAGGAATGTTTGACACATTACTGTTTATAATATTGAAAAATGAAAAATATTCATGTATCATAGTAGCGGGTTAGTTAAGTTTATTATAGCTGGTTGATGTAACTGAATTATCATGAAGCCATTAAAATCAGATTTTGGAAAATAATATTTAATAATGAGAACAAGTGTTCTTTATATACTATTGGGGTCCTTAAAGAGTATATAAGAATGATTGTGCAGTTTCATATGTGCATGAATATGCTGTGTGTGTGGCTTTATAGACATGTGTATTTGAATGCAAATGCTCTGGTTTGTATGTATACGTGAAGGCCAGAAGTTGATGTCAGGTATCTTTCTCAGGTGCCACCAATATTTATTTGTTTGTTTATCTATCTATCTATCTATCTATCTATCTATCTATCTATCTATCTATCTATTTACATCCTAAATGTTGCCCTCCCTAGTCCCCCCTCACAGGGCTCCTTACTTCCTCCCCACCCCTTTGCCTCTGAGAGGGTGCCTCCTACCCTGGGGCATCAAGTCTTTATAGGATTAAGGACATCCTCTCCCACTGAGGCCAGATAAGGCAGCCCTCTGCTGTATATGTGCCTGGGGACCTTGGATCAGCCCATTTATGCTCTTTGGTTGGTAGTTCAATCTCTGGAAGCTCCCAGAGGTCCAGGTTAGTTGACACTGTTGGTCTTCCTGTGGGGTTGCCTTCACCTTCATGACCTTCAGTCCTTCCCCTAACTCTTCCATAGGGGTCCTCAACCTCCATCTAAGATTCAGCTGTAAGTATCTGCATCTGTCTGAGACAGCTGCTGGGTAGAGCCTCTCAGAGGACAGCCATGCTAGGCTCCTGTCTGCAAGTACAACATGGCATCATTAATAGTGTCCAGGTTTGGTGGCTACCCATGGGGTAGATCCCAAGTTGGGCCAGTCACTGGTCAGCCATTCATTCAGTCTGTACTCCATTTTGTCCTTGCATTTCCTTTAGACGGGACCAATTTTGGATCAAATGTTTTGTATGTGGGTTGGTGGCCTCCTCCCTTCACTGGAGAGCCTGGCTGACTACTACAGGTGGTCTACTCAGGTTTCATCTCCTCTTTCTTGGGCGTTTTGGCTAAGGTCACCTGCGTTGACTCCTGGGAGCCGCTTCCATTCCAGGTCTCTGGGACTTCTGAGAGGTTCCCTCTCCCATCTCCTACTGGCAGCTGGATATTTCCAGTCATTCTCCTGGCCTTCTGGGCCTCTCTCCTGTCACTCGCCATACCTGATCCCGTCTGCCTACTTCCCTTCTCCACTCTTCCACTCATGTCCCTCCTTCTCTCTGCCTCCCATGAATATTTTGTTCCCCCCTTCTATGTGGGACTGAGGCATCCTCACTTGGGCCTTCCTTCTTGTTTACCCTCTTTGGGTCTGTGGGGCATACCATAATATTCTGTACATTTTGGCTAATATTCACTGATCAGTGAGTACATACCATGACTATTCTTTTGGGTCTGGATTACTTCACTCGGGATACTTTCTAGTCCCATCCATTTGCCTGCAAAGTTCATGATGTCCTTGTTTTAATAGCTGAACAATATTCCATTGTTAAACCACATTTTCTGTATCCACTCCTCTGTTGGGGGACATCTGAGTTGTTTCTACCTTCTGGATATTATAAATAAGGCTGCTATGAACATAGTGGAGCACATGTCCTTGTAGTATGGTGCAGCATCATTTGGGTATGTGCTCAGGAATGGTATAACTGAGTCTTTGGGTAGAATTATTTCCAATTTTCTGAGAAACTGGCAGATTGATTTCCAGAGTAGTGGTACCAGTTTACAATCCTACTAGCAATTGAGGAGCATTCCTCTTTCCCCACAGTCTCACCAGCATATGTTGTCACTTGAATTTTGTTTTCTTTTAATGTTTTGTTTTTATTTTTGTCCATTTGTGTTTTAACTCCATGCATGTATGTGTAAAGTTGTAGGATCTTCTGGAACTGGAGGTATACAGTTGTGAGCTGCCATGTGGGTGCTGGGGATTGAACCCAAGTCTTCTGGAAAAGCAGATAGGGCTCTCAAGCACTGAGCCATTTCTCCAGCACCCAAACACTTGAGGTCTTTATCTTAGCCATTCTTATGGGTGTAAGGTAGAATCTCAGGGTCATTTTAATCTGTATTTCCCTGATGACTAAGGATGTTGAACATTTCTCTAAGTGTTCTCAGCCATTCAAGATTCTTCTGTTGTGATTTCTCTGTTTAGCTCTGTACACCATTTTTAAATTGGGTTATTTGGTTTGTTGTTATCTAACTTCTTGAGTTCTTTATATAGTTTGTATATTAGCCTACTTTCAGATGTACAGTTGATGAAGATCTTTTCTCAATCTGAAGACTGCCTTTTGGTTAAATTGACAATATCCTTTGCCTTACAAAAGCATTGCAGTTTCATTAGGTCCCATTTATTAACTGTTGATCTTAGAGCCTAAGCTGTTGGTGTTCTGATTAGGAAATTATCTCCTATGCCAATGTGTTAAAGGCTGTTTCCCATTTTCTCTTCTATTATGTTCACTGTATCTGGTTTTATATTGAGGTCCTTGATTCCCTTGAACTTGAGTTTTGTGCTGGGTGATAAATTTGGATCTGTTTTCATTCTCCTACATACAGACCACCAATTAGACCAGCACCATTTGTTGAAGATGCTTTCTTTTTTCCATTGTGTGGTTTTGAATTCCTTGTCAAAAATCAAGTGACTATAAATGTGTAAGTTTATTTCTGGGTCTTCAATTCTATTCTACTTATCAACCTGTCTGTCTCTGTACCAGTATCGTGCAGTTTTTATCACTATTGCTCTGTAGTACAGCTTCAGGGATGGTGATTCCTCCAGAGGTTCTTTAACTATTCAGGATTGTTTTGACTATCCTGGGTTTTTTTTGTTTTTCCATATGAAATTGTGAATTGCTCTTTCCATATCTGTGAAGAATTGTGTTGGAATTTCGATGGGTATTGCATTGAATTTGTAGATTGCATTTGGTAAGATGACCATTTTCACTATGTTAATCCTATCGATGAACGTGGGAGATCTTTCCATCTTCTGATAGCTTCTTCAATTTATTTCTTCAAGGATTTGACATTCTCGTCATACAGCTCTTTCACTTGCTTGGCTAGAGCTACACCAAGATGTTTTATATTATTTATGGCTATTGTGACTGTGTTGTTTGCCTAATTTTTCTCAGTCCATTTATTATTTGTATAAAGGAGGGCTACTGATTTCTTCAAGTTAATTTTGTATCTAGCCAATTTGCTGGTTCTCTGGTAGGATTTTTGGAGTCACTTATGTATACTACCATATGATCTGTGAATATTGATACTTTGACTTCTTCCTTTCCAATTTGTATCCCCTTGGTTACCTTTTGTTTTCTAATTGCTTGTACTGGCTGGTTTTGTTTCAACTTGACACAATCTGGAGTTATCACAGAGAAAGGAGCTTAAGTTGAGGAAATGCCTCCATGAGATCTAGCTAGTAAGGCATTTTCTCAATTAGTGATCATGGGGAAAATGCCCCCTTGTGGGTGGGACCATCTCTGGGCTGGTAGTCTTGGGTTCTGTAAGAGAGCAGGCTCAGCAAGGCACCAGAAGCAAGCCAGTAAGTAACATCCCTCCATGGCCTCTGCATCAGCTCCTGCTTTCTGACCTGCTTGAGTTCCAGTCCTGACTTCCTTTGGTGATGAACAGCAACATGGAAGTGTAA
>NC_034613.1:10953917-10967496 GCF_900095145.1 Mus pahari | reverse complement strand
TCTCTCTCTCTCTCTCTCTCTCTCTCTCTCTCTCTCTCTCTCTCCCTTCCTTCTATCCCTCTCTTTCTCCCTTCCTCTTTTCCTTGCTTACTTGCTTTGGTGCTGAGGATGGGACCAGGGATCTTGGCATGCTCAACACATACTCTATCTCCAAACACTTTGCCCAGTCCCTTTGCCTTTCTTTAATGATACTGTTGTTCATCTCATCACTATTTATCTCCTCTCCAAACATTTCTCTATTTTTAAAAATATTCTCATTGTGCCTCAGGAGAAAGCCCATCTCAGGCTCTCAAAAATATGACTGCAATTTTCTAGCCTAGTCCTTGTGTGTACATTCCAGCCCTGGTCCTCACTCGGGACTTAACAATGCTTAGATGCAAATGACAATCAAGTTTCCCAGGTTATCTGGGTAAGTTGAAGTTCTACAATTGGCAAATGAATGTACTTTGTCATCTTTATCTGACCTTTGTAAGGATACTAGTGATACACAAGGGGCTTTACATAGTTGCCACTGGCAACTGAAAATTGGAATGTGGCCCTGCAGTGGTAGTGCACACCTTTAATCCCAGAATTCAAGAGGCATAGAGACAGGTGGATCTCTGAGTTTGAAGCTAGTCAGATCTACACAGTGAGTTACAGGACAGCCAGGGCTACACAGAGAAAACATGTCTTGAAAAAAAGGAGGGGATTGGAATGTGTTCTGACCAGTTATACTGTATAATCTGTGTTGACTTTTGCACCCTAAATTGAAAATAATAATAATAATAATAATAATAATAATAATTAATAATACAAAACTGGGAAATTAGGTTGTCTGACTGACTTGTTCCTTCTACTGAAAATATATTTAGACAAGAAACTGTACATTGTCACATCAACCAAGAGGAGCCACCAGGATCTCCTTGGTCCATATTGTATACTTAGTGACAGTGTTTTAGAATTATTGACAGGGGCCCCAAAAATGTAATTTGTGCAAGGGTCAATAGTGACTTGGTAGGATCAAAGCAACTTTTTAAGGGGAACAGCAGATAGTGGGCATAGAAAGTTCAGAGTGAACTGTGTTCAATAGCATAAGAGTTTTGGAAAGATGCTGGGTGGTTTAAGGGCTCAGTGTGGTGCAAAGACATGTAAAAGAGAGAAGAGAGACAAGAAGTATTCTGGGAGTCATGCATGACCATAATCCCTCCTAGAGGTTCTTGAGCCCTTACTAGGGCTGATTTATTACCTCATCTTCCTGACTACATGTGATTGGCCTAACATGCCTAATCCCTACTCCTAAAACCTTAAAGAATATTCAAATATCACTTACTGACTAGTGAAGGGCTTGCCAGAAAACAAATTATTAAGTCGGGCTTTGTTTGGCTCATTGGTTGGTTCGTTAGTTTTTTGCCTTCCCTTCTCCCTTGCCTTTTCTTTGTCCTCTTCACAAAAGATCTGGTCGTTACTTTTTTGTCTCTATGATGAAATAAATGACAACACAAACATCAAAAATAAACAAAAGCAGGACATTAATGGATGCAAGATTTATTGTCCCCTATAGATTGAGAGCAATTCAATCCATCATAGCAGGGAAGTTATGCCAGGGAAGACTTGGCAGCTCTGTGGCCACAGGAGGGGTAGCAGCTGGCTGCATAACATTGGCAGTCAGGAAGCTGAACAAGGCATATGCTGGTGTTCAGCTGGCTTCCTCTTCCCTTTTCCCCTTTTACTTAGTCCAGAGCCCTAGTACATGGAATAGTGCCACCCACATTCAGGATGGGTCCAACCTCTCTAGAATTCCCCTAAAAGACACACCCAAGAGAGATGTATCAGGCAATTCAGAATCCATTTAAGTTTGCAGTGAAAATTAACTCTCACCAAAGCAGGCAGTAGTTATTGCTTTAATTCATTTTCTGAATTAAAAAGAATTAAAAAGAAACCAATTCAGAAGCCTTGACAGCTCTAGAACCTATATAATCTATCATTCATCAATTCTTCCATGTGCCCATTCATCTACTGTCCAACTGCTCACTTGTCAAGGCTGTTCTCCATGCATTCTTCCACCCACACCATCATTTTACCCATTCTATGATCCTATTCTTTCAGCATCTCACTCCTCACATATGCATCTTACATCCAAATATTCACCATGGTCCATCTACACATTCAAGCATTCATTCATCCATCTGCAAGATATTGAGTACTAACTTGGTAAGAAACACTGCTAAAGTCTTGAGTTATAAAGTTGAAAGAAGAGACCATATCTTTGCCCTGGAGGATCTTGTTTTAGCCTTTGTTTGAGAAAACAAAGAAGTAAATTTATGGCTAAAGCGCAATATATAAAATGTTCAATGCAGAGGGTCATGGGACCACTTAGAAAGAAAGCTATCTTAATAAAGAATAAAATGAATGAAGATTAGAAGGAGTGGTACTTCTCTCAGGTTCAAAAGGTTAAGTAGGTATTATCCAGAGAAGAAAGAAGAAGAAAGTGTTTCGGATAAAGGGAAGGGCATGGCAGAGGCTTGAAAGAATGCAATTATCCAAGAGTAGCCAGTAGTTTAGTGAGAACAGCCCAAGCTTATAAGGAGAATGAACAGCAGGTGATGAGCCTTTGAAGAGCATTGTGGACTGTGCTAATCACCATGACTGCATCCTGAGAGTTTTATACAGAAGATAGATGGCCTTAGGGTTCAGTATAGAGCTGAAGGATGGAAAGAGAAAAAAGACAAGAAATACTTAAGGCATGTGTGAACACAGTAGAAGAAAACATTTCATTCCAGTTCTACTTTAGTTTCCCCCATTTCTACCAAACACATGCCTGTCCTACTCACCTTAATGTTTCTCTCCAGTTCTGAGGAGGTATGGTCCTGCTAGTTTACCTTTCATGCAGTAAGAAATTCAACCAACCCCACCTCAATCATACCTATGATCTCAATTCAAAAAAAAAAAGTCAAAAGTTTCCTGTTTTAGTTTTTGGGGGTTGATTTTGTTTGTTGTTGTTTTGTTTTTCTTTGTTTTTGTTTTTGTTTGTTGGTTTCATTTGTTTTGTTTTGTTTTGTTTTTGGATTTCTAAATTCGAGACTTTCGACATTTTAGTGAATGAAGGCCCATGTTTTCATTCTCCTAGTCAGTGAAGGAGGCAGACACTGACACTGGGAGATGGACATTTCCCCTTTGCAGTAGTAAATGAATAAATCCCACACCATTTTGAATGGGTGAGAACCTGTTTGTTTTTCTCTCAAATTCATTATAGAATTTCCTCAGCTACTGTTGAACCTGCAGATCACCTACCATGATATCTCATCAGAGCCTCCTCAGAAAATGACAATAGAGAAAAAGGACAATGACTTGGTCCCACAGAACAGGAAGTCTCTCTCCATTCATTTCTACAAGTTGGTTGAGTGGAAGCCCTGGGGAGCTACCTCCCTTTATCACTATTTTTCTGTGATTTTTTTCAGATAAGTCAAATATACTCTGTCTTCCCTTTTCTCATCCCCAAAACAAGATGGGAATGGGCACAAGGACTGAATATGCTTTCAGGACTTGCCAGTTCTAGCCTTTAAGAGTATTATTGACATCCTCCTATGAGCTAATTCATAAAATAGACTACATAGCAATAAACATTGGTAAAGTAGTGAAGGTTTCAAGCTCTGCATCCTTAAATGCTATTTCTTCCAATTCCTGGTCAAACGTCTTTGGAAAAATGATGTGGCCATTCTATGACTCAGGGTCTTCATCTGTAAAATACATAATGATATCAACCTCATAGGTATATTGAAAGGATTAAGTGCTGGAGAAGTAGCTCAGGAGCAGAGCGTTTGCCTGGTATATTTGGTGTCCTGGGTGCAATATTTAATATCACTAACAAAAACAATTAAACAAATTAATTATACACAAAACATTTAAGAAAGAAGTTGAAATACATAAAGATTTCATAAGTGTGTGTTACTATCATTATCACTTCATTGTAAATCTTAAGTTCCAGGACCTTTGTAGGTTTGGAACTTCATGACCAAGAGAAACTACTGGAAGCAGAAACTACTGGTCCCTGAACCCTTTCTAGTCCTTCTTACAAGGGAAAATGAGTCCCCACACTTGTCCTGAAATTTCTGGTAATGCTGACTTTTTTCAAGCTTTTTTTTCAAGTTCATCTTCTTCAATATCCCCATAGCAAGGTTCTTGAGAAGAACCCCTTGTGTTTGCACCATTGCACTGCAAAAGTAGTTTGCTGACAGCACTTTACCAACTGTGAGAGGCTGGAGCTCTAATATGGAAAACCCTCAGAGACCTGAGCACTCCAGCTCTTGTCCCTTGTTGACATTCTGCCCTTAATTTTTTTCTGTGGCTTGCCTTGCTATTAAAATACTAGGAATGAACTGGTAGTGTGATTCATTTGTAGCACATTTGGGTAGCATACGCAAGGCCCTAAGCTTCATCCCCAGTACTACAAGTAACAAACAAATAATCAGTGGAAAACTTGTCATCTCTTTAAGCAAAGCTGAATTATATGAGTAAGAAAATTAAACAATATGTAAGTAAGTAATGAAACAATATACAGTTTGGAGTTCATCAAAATTCTAATTCATCAAAAATATACTAGTCAGAACCCATTAACATGGGCTTCTCAATCGTTTAACAGTGTTCAATAACAAGAATTTAAAACTCTCATTTAAGTTTAGTATTTGATGTACTCTGATTTTCACTTGCAGTATGACCTACAGTTAATAATAATGAAGGCAAACTTTTTCTGAGTAATTTTTTCAGACATAAATTAAAAGCAGATTTAACATTCTTCCCTGATGGAAATGTCAGCACACAGCTGGAGATGTAACTCATTAGAAAGGGTAACCATGGAGCCTAGGAAATCAGCAAATGATAATAGGCCAGTTCCTTTCCCCTGAGGAGGATTAAAGGCTGACCAAACCACAGTGCACAGTCACACACCTGGTTGAGCCAGATGGCTTCAAATCTGATGGACATGAAGCAGCCATGGCTGCCTGAAATTTACTTGGTGCTGAAGACTTACATCAATGTTGATGGTGCTCCTTGGGGTTGGATACGGCGGAGCAGTGGTCTTTCAAGTTCAGGCCCAAGAGTGTCTTGGAGAAAACTGTTTCCAAGATCCAGGCATTGGTCAAAACATGGGTGGTTTGGACAAATAGAGTATGCTAAGCAAAATACTTGAGATTTTATGCCCCTGACTGTCAACATTGTGTTGGATTTTCAACAAGTTACTTAAGCTCTATATGCTTCAGTTTCCATACCTATAAGGAAAGAGTGGGATATAAAAAGAACCAAAGGTGTAAAGGTATTATCTTTAAATGGAGTTGAAGTTCAAAGAACCACAGTTGCCCCTTCTGTACATTGGGGGAAAAGGATAGTTTCTGAGTGACTTCTTTTGGCATCATATGTTTGGCCAAATATAGACAATCATTTTGTAAAAGGAGTTTAGACAAATCAAAGGAAAAGAAATGATCAGACAGGCTGTTGTCCCATTTCCCTGCTCTTCAGCTCTGCTGACTTCTGGCTCACAGATTTGCCCTGTGCTTCCCACAGGTTTGACAACTCACTGGCTTCCCACCTGGGACTGCCTCCTCAGGACTTGCATTCTTATGCTGCAAATTACTCAGATGACTCTAAAACCTGGCGCCCTGTGGAGATTTCTCAACTGGTCAGCAAGTACCAAAGTGAGATCTCTGACAGGAGGATCTGTGCCTCTGTATCAGCATCAAAGACCTGCAGCATTGAGCGCATCCTACAGAAAACAGGGAGGTTCCAGAAATGGCTGCAGGCCAAGCGCCTCACACCTGACCTGGTGCAGGTGAGTGTGGGCAATGGGTGGAATGAGGGGTGGCAAGAGATAGCCACTCATACATCACACCTCACACCTCAAAACACAGAGACTCTCAAACCTGTGGGTTGCCACTCCTTTGGGGCTCAAATGACCCTTCCACAGGCATCACCTCAGATGACTGGAAAACACTGACATTGCATTATGATTCATAACAGTAACAAAATTACAGTTATGAAGTAGCATAAACATGCTACTTCATGAGGAACTATATGTTTTAAAGGGTCACAGCATCAGCAAGGTTGAGAACCACTGCTCTAACACAAAGCAGTATTGGTTTATCTAAAGTGACCAAACAATCACAAAACATCTTAGCTTGTGACAAGGAGACTAATCAAAATTGGCTTGTAACACTCTGTTATATTGTCATCCACCACTCTCTTCTATGTGATCCTCAGTGGTTATTTGATAAATAGTCCCTGGCTGTCATCTTTGAGCGGGAGGTTGCCAAACCCTTAGCAGTCCTTACCAGCTCACTCCTCTGACAGGCTTAAACTCAACTGCAATATTCCCCCTGGATGCCTTCACAAACCTCAGGTGAGCTGAGCTGCTCTCTAAAGAAGCTCCCATACAAAGGCCAGGCATGGTGCCATGTGACTGTAATCTCAGGAGTCAGGAAGTAAAAGCAGGAGTAGCATGCCACAAGTTGGAGGCCAGTTTGAACTACAGAGTGAGACTATAACACACACACACACACACACACACACACACACACACACACACACCATTGATTCTTCTCTGGTGCTTTAGGAATCCTGACTAGTATACGTGGAAGCTGTCTTGAAATCATGTGTCAGGAAAAGTAAGGTGCCGGTCTTTAAGGTACCATCTGACACTGGATAAAGCTGAGTTTACCAAGGCTGGCCTTTTGTCCTAACTTCTTGATAACAAGTCAATAGTAAGATACAGTCCCCCAAGGCAAGACTATTTCCACCTTGAAACTTAGAAACATTGCAAAAGAAGGAACTTCCTGGCATACAAGATGAATTCCAAAGTCTGTAGGGATCTCTGCTACCACACCAGCCAGCAGAGTGATGATCCCATTCCAGGGAGTAATGAAAATAGTTCATTCATCACAACTAAGTAGCCAGTGTTGGTCCAAACTTCAGGAGTCTGAACTCAAGACGTTTATTTAAGACATAGCTAAGCACAGCAAAATTTGGTGAGTAGCTTCTTGATGATAAATAACTCCATCCCATGTACACAAGACATGACTTCATTGATACTGTTTGTAAAGTACATGTGACCTCTTCCATAATTTTAGGTCCTATAGATTGACAAGCTCATGAGAAAAGCTCATGTCTCTGCCATACAATGCAAAAGTCACCAGTCTTCTCCCAGCCTTCCAGGTTGAAAACAGGTTATACATTTCTCTCTTTGGAGAGACAGCTCTGTCTGTTTAATATTCCTGGTTCCCCTAGTGCTAATCAGTGAGCACAAGAACCTTCCTGCCTCCCACAAAAGGCACTACAATACAGGTAGATGAGTCTTAGGCTCTAGACTAGTGGTTGATCTTCCTAACGCTGCAACTGGTTAATGTAACTCCTTATGTTGTGATGGCCCCCAACCATAAAATTATTTCATTGTTACTTCATAACTGTAATTTTGCTACTATTATGAATTATAATTTGAATATCTGATATGCAGGACAGCCTATAAGGGTCTCAACCCACAGGTTGGAAAACACTGCTGTAGACTAAGGCAAACTACTCCCCTTGTGCCCTAGACACTTTCATAATAACAATAGACTAGGAATTATCCTGTGAGTCCTGACAAATTCAAAGCACCCTTCTGGTACATCTAGAGTCACCTGTATTAGTGTATGTGGACACCAAGGTGTAGACCCACTATAGTGGTGTGAATATGCTTGGCCCAGGGATTGGCACTATTTGGAGGTGTGGCCTTGTTGGAGGAAGTATGTCACTGTGGGTGTTGGGCTTGGAGACCCTCCTCCTAGATGCCTGGAAGCCTGTCTTTTCTTGACTCTCTTTGGAACAAGAAGTAGAACTCTCAGCAACTCCAGCCCCACGTCTGTCTGTATGCTGCTATGCTTTCTGCCTTGATGATAACATACTGAACCTCAGAACCAATTCAATTAATTGTAAGCCAGCCCCAATTAAATGTTGTCCTTCACAAGAGCTCTTGGTCATAGTGTCTCTTCACAGCAATGAAAACCCTAAAACACCCATGGAACCTGAAAACTGTTCTTGAACTCAGATCTGTCACTATAAACTGAGGCAGAAGGAAAAGAAACAGAGTCTCAGGCTGAATTGAGTGCTTCTGATTCTCATTCATACATTCAACAAGTTTTGACAATTGTGCTTTGGCTGTGGATTTGGAGATGAATCACATGCAGCCTCCTATCCCAGGAGCATTGGGCTTAGTGATGGAGACAAAAAAGCCCACAAACTGTCAACTCTTTCATGTGTATGAGGACAAGGGACAGACTACTGACTTGAGTCTTTCATTCACTGACCTTGAATTTAAGCCTTAGATTTACTCTACTTTGACCTTCCTGCTGAAGAGTGAGGTGGGAAGAGGTGCTTCTGGATAAGCTCAAAGGCCCTCTAAGCTCTGACATTCTTTTACTTCTGTGGCTCTGCTGTGTTTACTTCACAGATGGATGTGAAGTCTACTCTCACTGGATTTACTGGTTTCAAAAATGGCAGTACATGCTCCCTGATCTGCCTGATTCCTTCCTCCTAGTATGCTTAGAGATAGGAGATGCTTTCAAAGAAGCCCATCACTGTAGAAATACACATGGTGTTTTGGTAAAAAAGAAAAAAAATGAGCCCCTTTCTTTTATTTATTATGCAAATATTTTCTCCATTCATTTTTTTTCATTTGGCATTTGACATGTATTTACAAGTTTCATTTCTTTCTGCCCAAATAACATCTCTTACCAACACTAAGACAGCCCATACCATAAACATATTCACTTTTCTTTGTCTCTCCCCTAACCCATTTTTTCATCCCCAGTAGACTTTCTCCTTCCTTATAGAACAAAAGAAAAAAATCAACAGCCATTTTATAAATTCTGGACAAACCCCATTGTTTTTCTATTCACTAAGATCAAAGTCATCAGTATTCTTTTCTGGCAGCATCTTCTCCCTTTCTTGTCGTACTTTCTTCCAAGAGATCCTTTGCATTTGCCATCTTCAACCTGTCTGCCTTTAGATTTTTGCTACTCTTTGCTGCTCCCAGATCTTATCTTATTATTACCCACATGCCTATTCTTTTCTTTTTTTTTTTTTAGCAAAACTCAGTTTCAAATAGATTCATCAGTGGAGTTAAAAACTCTCACCCAGTGTAACCCAGGAAAATTGAAGACCAGAGTTTAAAACAATCTTATAATAAATATTCATAACAGTGATGCTTATAATAGCCAAATAGTGGGAACAACCCAAATGTCCAACTGATGAATGACTAAATAAAAGGGGTTATATCCAAACCATGAACTATTTATTAGTCAGCCTTAACAAGGGAAAAAGTACTGATTCACAAGACTACATAGATGAACTTTGAAAACCTGCTCTACAAAATAAATCAGACAGAGAGGGCAAGTGTAATTCTATTTATAGGAAATGGACACAGTGGGTAAATGAATAGAGACAAATAGATAAGTAGTTGACAATATCTAAGGATAGGAGAGAATTCAGAGTGACTATTATTGAGATATAGTTCCTTTGGGGATGAACAAATTCTAGAATTAAGTACTAATGATATTTTCACACTGTTGTGTGAATGTACTAAAACCCATCAAATTGTATAGTTTAAAATAGCTAAAGTGGCCAGGCATTGTAGTGTCTGCCTGCAGACCCAGCACTTGGGAAGCTGGGGCAGGAGGATGGCACAATTTTACACTACATAGAGAGACCTTTTATCCAAAAAAAATCAATAGTTAAAGTGTTCAACTTCATGTTATATGAACTTTAGCTCTGAAATAAAAGTATGGTGGAAACAAATGTGATCAAAGAACATTGTGTCTGAGTACGACTATATCCTTGTAAAACTCAGAGCTAGGTGCACTAAAGGAATCCCAATAAAACAAGGAAGGACTCATTAAAATACTAGCCTATCTTGTGAGTCCTTCTTTTAAAGGCATGTGATAGACAGCTAACCTCCTAGACCAAAATGATAACAACGAAAAGCATTTAACTGTCAGCACTCGAGGAAAACATTTGGATACAAAGCCAAGAGTGTACTTCTCTGGCATAACAATTACAGTGGTGTTTTGCTAACTATTTTAGATGTTCTTAATGCTGCCAGCCTTCTGTATTCATGGACTCCATGCCATGGATTCAATCAACCACCGATCCAAAAATAATCTGGGGTACTTACTTATAGTCCTAGCTACTTTGGATTCTGAGGCAGAAGAACCCCTAAAATTCAAGAGTTCTAAATCAGTCTATGCAACATAGTGAGAACCCATCTAAAAACACTCTAAAATGAAAGTGACTGTATTAACTGTAACTGCATTTTTTCTTTTCATCTTTACCTACCTAAGCAACACAGCATAATTATTTGCATATGTTGTCAGTTATGGTAAGTCATCTAGAAATGATTAAAATTTTGGAGATGTGCCTAAACTCTACACAAATACTCGAAAATGTTCTATAAAGGATGAAGTGTTGAGGACCATGTACCCAACCCCATACCCATATATTTTTTCCACTTGACTCAGATATAGCACCACCACCATCTCAGCACCATTCTAAGTAAGCAATGCCCATCCCTGATCTCATCTGGAACAAGCTGAGATCCCTGAGCCCCAGATTTAGTTGAACAACTCTACCCTCTTTTTCTGACAATCCATCAGGCATAGGGACTTATTTATGGTTGGGAAATCCTGCTCATACTTATGTGGGAGTTGTATGCACCAAATGGGGAGCTATTGTAGAATAGATGGGAACAAAATGTACCTCATCTTTCAATGTACACCAAATTGCCCAGAGCCAGCTCAGCCTACAAGCCAAGCCTGGCAGCTGACATTTGACTTAAGCAGCCTACCCCAACCCCATTTTCTCAAGAGCTACTTTTTAACAGTGATCTAGACCAAATCCCTTAAGTGTGTGTGTGTGTGTGTGTGTGTGTGTGTGTGTGTGTGAGAGAGAGAGAGAGAGAGAGAGAGAGAGAGAGAGAGAGAGAGAGAGAGAGANGAAGACCGGATTTTATTCCATACTGGTTTAGTTTGAAGATTTTGTTTGTTTTTATTTTTGTTTCTATTGAAAGGTAGAGGAGAGAGAGAGAGAGAGAGAGAGAGAGAGAGAGAGAGAGAGAGAGAATGTACAATGGTGAATGTTGGTATGTGTTCAGGGAAAGTAGGAAAGTGCCATAATAAACAACAACCCTTGTGCAGAGAGGAGAGGAGAAAACAAAGAAATAGAAGTAAATAGAAGGAGCACTGCAGCTGGCCATTGGGCCTTGGATCTGGACACTGTGTCTTCTTGTTTATTAATAAAGTCAGTATGGATGAACAGCCCAGTGGTCCTCATCAGAGGCAGGGTCTGGAGTCCGAGGCTCCCCTCCTTCAGGGCCAAGTCAAACTTTGTCATGTGAACACTCTTTGGAACCACAGAATATCTACAACAGGATCTGCCAAAGATGGTGGCAGAAGCACTAATCAAGAGGAAGTTAAAATTTCAGGGTGTGTGTGGCCATGAAACAGTGACTTTTCTACATTGTTCTGATGGAAATATCCCACAGCCTAAATTGCTAGTCCCCAAGCAGAAGCACAGCCAAGAACACCACTCTTTTTTTTTTTTTTTCCACAATATGCTTGTTTGCAAAACTGCAAAGGCTTCCCTAGTATTATGCCAAGTGCAAAGAAGCAAGCACCCAAGCCAGCCAATGGTTAGAAAGGGAAAAACACATTCGCCCCATTGTGTCTGCCTTCCATCCTCCCAAGAGCCATCTAATCTGCCTGGACATAATATTAGATGCAAATCAGGTTACCATCTCCAAAGTGAATGAACGAGGAGCTTTTTGACCACTAGATGGCAATACAGAGTCTTTCAACAGCTTTGTTTAAACCCAGACAGCTGGCAATTTTACTTCCTAGTTTCCATTATTTTTTTTGAACAGGTAGATTCGGGAAAAGAAGCGAATTCACCAAAATGCAGCTTAATCATTCAATCAAAATACAGGCTTATATGTAACTGCTGAACAAGATAAATTCATTTTGCTTAAATTTAATTCAACAATATCTAAGGATTTTGTTTGGGGGGGGTTGTTTGTTTTGTTTTGTTTGACCATTTTATTAATTTATTTGATCAAATTCCTCAGAATCCCCTGGATCTGAAGGATTTTTATCCATTTTACATCCGTTCTTTGCCCCCGACTCCTGATCACCCCCTCCTCTTTTCCTCTAAGCGAGTGGGGGCCCCCTCATTATCCTTCACACCCTGGTACATCAAGTCTCTGTGAAATTAGGCTCATCCTCTCTCACTGAGGCCAGACAAGGCTGCCCAGCTAGAAGAACATATCCCACAGATACGCAACAGCTTTTGGGATAGCCCTTGCTCCAGTTTTTCAGGACCCACATGAAGACAAAGCTGCAAATCTATTATACATACGTGAGGAGGCATAGGTTCAGCCTGTGTATGTTCTTTGGTTGGTGGTTCAGTCTCTGAAAGCCCCTAGGGTCCAGGTTAGTTATCTTTGTCGGTCTTCCTGTAGAGTTCCTATTCCCTTTGGGCCTGCAATCCTTCCCCCAACTCTTCCATAAGAATCCCCAAGCTCCATTCACTGTTTGGCTGTAGGTGTCTGCATCTGTCTGAGTCAGCTGCTAGGTAGAGCCTCTTAGACGAAAGCCATGCTAGACTCTGGTTTTTTACAGGACCTAGGAAGACACTGGAAGGACATGAGTTTCCTACACTCTGGAAGATGACATCTTAGTGTGGTGACAGACTGTACTACCTACATTCTGATACCAGACAAGGAATGACAAAGTGTTTTCATGGAAATGCAATTTTATATTAGGTTCACAGCTACTTTTCAGAATATAATTTATAAATTCCTTACAAGCCACTACTAGCTCAAGAACCCTTCCAAACCTTTCCACAGGTTTTTGTTTCTTTCTTTGCTTAAATATTAGAGTGACTATATTGATGCTGAAAATTAAAAAAAAAAAAGCTCACTACTTGCTGCATTATTTTCACACTTGTCTAACACTGAAGTCAAAATTGAAATGACAACCCCAGCTGGATGGGATACATCTGTAATTCCAGCAATTGGGAAGCTGGGGCAAGTGGAGAGCCAGCCTGGGCTATAACAAAAACAAAGAAATGAATGTTAGTGAACAAGAAAAGTTAAGCAACCAAAAGTGTCTTGCCAGTATCACTTGAGACAGGTTTGTTACTCGTGTACCCTTTGCTGAACAGTCTTTCAAATCAGAGCTCCATTAAAAGCACATGGTGACTATATCATGTGACCTTGCTTCTAGGAACCCTTAGGAGTAACCACTGTACTGTTGGTTGCCCACAGGAGTTTTGAAGGAGCACTGGAGAGGTGCTATGGTATGGACTAAGTGTCTCCACAGTGTGATTTCTCCTGCTAACCAAGGAACTGCTTAGAGCTGAAAGAACTAAGATTTTTAAATAATGCGATTTGTTTGGTGTTGGTATTATTTTTTATTAGATATTTTCTTTATTTACATTTCAAATGCTACCTGAAAGTTCCCAATACACTCTCCCCGCCCCTGCTCCCATATCCACCCACTCCCAATTCTTGGCCCTGGCATTCCCCTGT
>NC_034613.1:10944862-10953906 GCF_900095145.1 Mus pahari | reverse complement strand
TCTGCAGCTGAGATTCTCTCTTCTATCTCCTGTGTTCTGTTGCTGATGCTCACATCTATGGTTCCTGATTTCTTTCCTAGGGTTTCTATCTCCAGATTTGTCACATTTTGGGTTTTCTTTATTGCTTCTATTTCCCTTTTTAGGTCTTGGATGGTTTTGTTCAATTCCATCACCCGTTTGTTTCTCTTCTCCTCTCTTTCTCTAAGGACTTCTACCTCTTTAGAAGTATTCTCCTGTTTTTCTTTAAGGACTTATACCTCTTTAGCAGCGTTCTTCTGCATTTCTTTAAGTGAGTTATTAATGTCCTTCTTAAAGTCCTCTACCAGCATCATGAGGTATGCCTTTAAATCTGATTCCTGCTTTTTGGGTGTTTTGGGGTATCCAGGACTGACTGAGGTGGGAGTGCTAGGTTCTGATGATGCTGAGTGGTCTTGGTTTCTGTTAGTAAGATTTCTGCATTTGCCTTTCACCATCTGGTGATCTCTGGAGTTAGTTGCTATAGTTATCTCTGGTTAGGGCTTGTTCCTCCTGTGATTCTGTTAGCCTTTGTCAGCAGTCTTGGGAGTCCAGCTCTCTCCTGAGTCTCAGTGGCCAGATTACTCTCTGCAGGCAAGCTCTCTTCTAGCAAGGAAGGTACAAAGAGGCCTGGCATTCTGATCTGCTTCCTGGCTGAAGATGTAGGCCTAAAACAGGGCCTGTCCCAGAAGATGTGTTGCCTCTGCAGTTTATTCACTCACCTGCACAGACTAGTCACTGAGGGACCCTGGACACAATATGACTCTCTCACCTGCTCTGGCCGACAGAGCCCTCACTGGTGGCCACCTTTCCTCTGGCAAGGAAGGTGCCTAAATGTATGGAGCTCGAAACAGGGTCTGTCCCAGAAGCTAGGTTGCTCCTGTCTGTCCCAAAGCTGTGTAGCTTCTGAGATCCACACTCTCACCCGTGCAGACTGGAGCCTAGGCGAACCGGAGCAAAGATGGCTCCCTTACCAGCTCAGGCAGTGAGAGCCCTTCCAGGCAGACCTTTCCTCTTGTGGGGAAGATGCCCGTATGTCTGGAGCCAGAAACGGGATCTTTCCCAGAAGTTGTGTTGCTTCTGTATGCCACCCTCTCCCTGGCAACTCACCGAAGCAAAGATGGCTCTCTTACCAGCTCAGGCAGTGAGAACCCTCCCAGGTGGACACCTCTCCTCTGGCAGGAAAAGTGCCAGATGTCTGGAGCCAGAAATGGAGTCTGTCCCAGTAGCTGTGTCACTTCTTGGTGTTGGTATTATTGAGGCTTAGGCAAATCACATTTGTGACAAACTGTTCAGAATAGAACTGAGACCCTCTGGTGTGGTTTGAATAAAAATGACCCCATGGGTTCATATGTTTGATACCTGGGTCCACAGCTGGTAGAACTGTTTGAGAACAACTAGGAAGCTTGTTGGAGAAAGTATTTCACTGGGGATAAAATGAGGTGATTTGAGGTTTCAAAAGACTGTTATCCCAGTCCTTTCTCTCTCTCTCTCTCTCTCTCTCTCTCTCTCTCTCTCTCTCTCTCTCTCTTATAATCTATCTCTTTATTTTTATTTCTATCCTTATCTCCCTCACTCTCTCACATTGCCTCTCTCTCTGCTTCCTTCTTGCCGATCAAAATGTAAGCTCTCAACTGTTCCTGTTGCTATGCTTTTGCTCCACCGTCAAGCACTCTAACCTTCTAAAATCATCAGCTCAAACCAAACACTTTTATAAGTTGCCTTGGTCATAGTATCTTATCACAGCAAGAGAAAAGTAATTAAGACACTTGACCTACAAATTTAAGCAGAAAAGGGAGGTAAAGTGGGCATAAGACAGGTCACCAGGGTACTCAGGCCTGCCCACATGGCACTCAAATGTAAACTAGAAGAGTCCCACCCCCACCCCCAACCAATGCAATGCATGACTAAAGGTTGAGCAGTCAAGACAGACCACATAAGAGAGTCTTGTCTAAAGAGAAGGGCTTTGAACTTTTCCAGCATTTACTTACACTTTAGTGAACCAAGCCCCCTCAAAAGACATTGCCAATCAATCCTCCATTTTTGCTATAAAATCCTTCCTTTGAGATCTCACTACCTCTATTCCAATATATAGTAGCCCCTCCTTTTATTTGAAATTTCACTTTACAATTCCCACTTCACAGTCAACCATGGTTCAGAATATTAAATAAATTCTGCTCTTTAAGCTCCCACCTTTCTTACTCTCATCTCTAGCCCTCCTTCTCTTCCTCCCTTCCCCCTTCTTTCCACATGGCAATTGCTGGTCTCTCTCTTTCTACCTTCTCTCTTTCTCCCTGCCTTTCTACAATAAAGCTCTAAAACTATATTTTTTAAAAAAAGAAATTCCAGAAACAAGCAATTCATAGCTTTGAAATAAGTCTTACTATAGTATATTGTTATAATTATTATATTTTTATTTAATTGGCATCAGGATGTCTCTCAAGCATGTCTCTACATGTGGTGGTTTGAATAGATATGGCCCTATAGTCTCATCTGTTTGAATGCTTGGCCCATAGGTAGTGGCACTATTAGGAGGTGTGGCCTTGTTGGAGGAAGTGTGTCACTGTGCAGGTAGTGGGCTTTGAGGGCTCCATGCTAAAGTTATGCCCAATATGGCACATAGTCTCTTTCTGCTGACTTTGGATCAAGATGTAGATCTTGGGTCCTCCAGTACCATGCCTGCCTGCATGCTGCTGCAATGGTTCCTGCCACAATAATAATGGACTAAACTTCTGAAACTGAATGCCAACCTCAATTAAATAGTTTCTTTTATAAGAATTCCAATGACCATGCTCTCTCTTCACAGCAGTAAAACCCTAACTAAGACTTTATATTTCCTTTTTTGTAAGATCCGGTTTCTTATTAAACCTAGACTTAACCACTTTAGCTAGGCTGGCTGACCACGAGGATCCACCTGTCTCTACTCTCCAACTTGCAAGTTATAGATGGATGCCACAATCCTAGGGTTTAATATGGATACTGAGGAGACAAATTCATGCTCTCATGCATGCACAGAAAGTACTTTACTATCTGAGCCAACTCCCTACCTCCCCACCTCCCTACAGGTGTATATTTTAGTATTAGTTATTGTTATACTTTACTGTGAATAATTTGTAAATTAAACTTTTTCAGAGTTCTTTGAATATGTGGAGAAATGTAGTTAATTTGGAATTGCTTTATTTATAATTGGTGCTATATATAGTTTTTCTCATGTACAGAATAGAGTAGAACAAATTACATGCAGATAAGAAATAGATGCTTTTCTCGTAATTGTGACATGGCTCAGAGGTCTCTGGACTGGATATATCAGTATGTATGCTCACATAACATGAAGAAAACTTAAGCTAAACATATGTCTATAGATACTTTCCGTAAAGAAAGTCATATAGAAGAAAAAATTATAGAACCAGCTTATAGATTACATTTAAAAAGTGTTTATTAGGCCATAAAACTCTCAATAAATTTTTGGAACAAGAAGTATTAAAGACCATTTTCTCTACTTAAAATGCAGTAACATCAGACAAAATAAAAATAAAAAAATAAAAAGACAAAGACGAAAACACAGGGATTTAACAGCTTTATCTTTAGAGCACAGAGCAAAGAACTGAAATTGTAATGTGGACAAAATAACAAGGAGACAAATTTCATGTTACCACTATGTACATGATTTATTAGCCTTTGCCAGAACACTGTCCAGAGGAAAATCAGAAATCAATGCAGAGGTGTGTCCTGATGTGGAAGAACAAAAGGATACAAAAGTGAAAGTTAGTTCACCCAAAATCAGGGTAACTTACAGTAGACATAATTTTCCCATCTGAGTTAACTCTTACTAGACTTCTGTGGAAGGCATGATTCATAAACTTTTCACTTTTATGTTAAGAGGTAAATTTACTCCCAGTTTATATATGACAGCAGGCCTCAGGGCAAGATTCAAATAGATCTCTAAGGCCAGTAAGATGGATCAACTTGTAAAAGTATCTGCCAGCAAGCCTAACACTCTGAATTCAGTCCCAGAGGCCCACATGCTAGGAAACAACTGACTCTCACAAGCTGTCTTCTAACCTCCAAATAAGTGGCATGTGCTCCTTTCATACACACACTAACTAATTAATTGAAGATTTTGAGAAAGAAAGGAAGGGTTTATTTGGGGTACACACTTTTAGGGGATACAATCCATCATGCTGAGGAAGGTATAGCTGCTGAAGTAGGAAGCAGCTCTATTTCTGTTTGTCATAATTATGTTCTTGAAATAAACTTGAAACGTCACCAGTTAAAGAAAGTAGTGTAAACACACACACACACAAAATGATTGTCTACCTTACCACACAATGACAGGAAACACATTCCTTCAGAAAAACCTATGTTTTTTTTTTTTTTGTTTTTTTTCCGGACAGAAGAAACCCACTGAAAATTCACTGTTAGTCTGTCTTCTTGTAACTTTCATGATATAAATTATTTCTATTCACTTGCCCAAAAATCTCCCTCCTAAATAGTTGCATCTCTAAAAAATCCACAGTTCTCTTTATCTGCCCATTGACCTCACATTGAAGTATATTAATGTTAGCTCATATATTAACTAAAAACTCTTCTCACTAGATTTTCATTCATAAGAACAGAACACTTCACTTATCACACAAAACTGATCCTAAATTAAATTTATTACTCTAGCATCTCAGATTAGTCCAGACTCAAAGAAGAATCATATTTATTTTTATCTTATATGTGTGTAACACATGTGTGTTTTTGCCCACAGAAACCAAAGAAAGGTTTTTGATATGCTGGAATCTATATAGTTGTGAGCACTGAGACTCAAACCTGGGTCCTCTAGAAGAGCAACAAGTATTCTATTTTTTTTTTTTCAAGACAGGGTTTCTCTGTATAGCCCTGGCTGTCCTGGAACTTACTCTGTAGACCAGGCTGACCTCGAACTCAGAAATCTGCCTGCCTCTGCCTCCCAAGTGCTGGGATTAAATGTGTGCCCCACCACACCTGGTGCCAATAAGTATTCTTATCTGCTGAGCTATCTCTCCAGCCTCTTGATTCTTTCTCATAAGTACTATCATCCCAAGTACACATCATCTTCAGTTTTAATTAACAAAACTTTAGTTATATACTATTGTTAATAAAGTTATTACACAAGACAGGGCCAAAGGAAATGCCTTATTTTCCATGAAATTTTATTTATTAGCTTTTAGACAAATCCAGTTAGTCAATTCTTATTAATTATCTTTGGGTTTGCAGCCAAAATCTTTAGTGTTAAAATAAGAATCACTGTTGAGTATCTCACTACATTGATGTATTTCTATTTCTGAGATTAAAAAAAAATCAAATAGCTAGGTCAAAGAAGAAAGTCAGTCAGAATTTACTTGAATTCTCAGTAGTTCCATAATATCAAGTATCATCCCAGAAGCTTCTACATCTTATTTTAGGATATTTACCATGATCCAGGATGAGCCTATCAGTCACCAATTTCTCTAATCCACCCCTCACTCCTTCTGAATATCAAAAACAAGCTTTTGGGGTATTTTCTGATCTCTGTATCTACTGCCTATGGTTCAGAAATACTGTTTGCAAAGTCTCTGTGGGCTTTTGTGCCAGGAAACTTGTTCAGAATAATACAAGCTTGTTTGGTGTAGCTGGATTTTCATTCCTGCTCAGCCTACTCTGTTCCACCCTTTTTTAGATCAAAGTCTCATCATCTAGCAAAGAAGACAGTCAAACTTTAAACAAAAGCAGAGACTTCAATTTGTTGGCCACCAAAATTCTTCCAGTGACCCTATTCAAGAAGCCTTTCCTTTTGTTTTTTAATAAAACCTCTGTACAATATCAGTTATTGAGGTTGTTTTGAGATTTGGTTGGTTGTTCGGTTGGTTGATTGGTTGGGTAGTTGGTTAGTGGTTGATTGGTTGGTTGGTTAGCTGGTTAGTTGGTGGTTGGTTGGTTTGGTTTGGTTTGGTTTGGTCAGGACAAGGTCTTGCTGTGTATCTCAGGCTAGTCTTAAAGTACTTCATTCTTCCTACTTCAGCCTCCTGAGTGCTTGAATTTCAGGTATGCATCACTATTCAGGGCAAATAGCTGTTTTTAAAGACTTCTAATTAAAGTATAAATAACATATACAAATACACAAATCTTAAGTATATTAGGTAAAATTTAACATGTGGGTTCACTCAGAGATACCACCTACAAGATACTGGATGTTTCAAGCCCCTCAGAAGGCTTCTTCATGTCTCTTTTGAAAAAAAAGTTCCTTGATAGGATCACAAACCATCGCTATGTCCTGATAAATAGTTGACGTTTGGAATGGAAATACAGTATCCCAGCAAACCTCACAATCCCAGCCAAACTGAAACAGTAGCTTTCCCTGTCTCCCCCTCAAAGTGCTTACTATTCGGAGCTGAGTCTTCCTGGATGAATTTTGCCCATTTTTGAACTTCATTTAAATGGAAGAGTGCAATATTAGAATACTAGAATATCATCCAGTCATGGTATTTATTCATATTATTATGAGAATCAAAAGTTTGTTTTCTTTTCCTAGGAGTATAATACTTTATTTTTACTGATACAGGTTATATATTCTGCTATTGATGAGCATTTAAGTTATATTTAGTTGGGGCTATTATGACTTGGAATTGGTGCTAACATTCTTACATGTGCCTGGACTACAGATGAACACAACTATGTTGAAGTGAATTTTCTGGGTCATAACATTACATATGGACAGAGTCTGAAAGTACTGCAAGTTTTCTTATTCTCAGTATGCAATATGTGCTTCTGCCTATATGCAGTGGAAAAGAGAGTAGTAACTGCTGATTCCTATCTGCATCAATGCCACTTTTAATTTTGAACTTCAGGTATTTTAGTGGATGTCTAACAGTCTTTCACATGATCTCACTTGCATTTTTCTGATAACTTATGATGTGGGGCCCTTTCTCATGTATTTATTGGCTTTTTTGATCTTTGAAAAGGTACTTAAATGGGTTCATTTTGTACAGTTTTCTGTTTGTTATTGATTTTCACAAATTACATATTTATGTTCTGAATATAATTTCTTTATCAGATACATATATTCTAAATAACTTCTTTTTGATGCAAAAGCAAGAGGTTTATTTTCTGACACATCAGGGTCAGCCTTCAATTAGTCCCTCAAGGTGAGTGACTAGAAGATGACCCCAAATGGTTATTACAAGCAGTTTTTATACTTTTTAGGGTTACAGGTTACATCTGCAAGGTTACAGTTCAACCTTATTGACTAAGCATATTGACCTTTAAATCTATTGACTAGCAAGAATGACACACATTAGAACACTACCTGGGACTTTCCAGAGGGTCAGTACATTCTGAGAATTTTTACTCAAGAATGCTCCTGTGGGTGGAGAATGGAACTTGACCTAGCCTTGACCCCAAGCAGGAGAGGGAAGCTGTAAGGAGGGTGTGGGACTGTAAAAAGCCCTTAGGGTCCCTCATCCCCCCCTTTTTCTTATATAAGCTCCAATATTGGAGTTATGCTCAGGGGTCTTGCATAACTAACTCATATTCTTCAAGTCCTGTCCTCAGGGTCTCATATTGTTAGTGCAGGACCATCAGCTGTACTGGTCCTATTCTCTCTTTTATGAAAGCTTGTTCACTTGTTCAATATATACAATGTCCAAAGGTCAACAATAGCAGGAGAATAATTAGGGGTCCTAACAAGGTGGATATGAGGGTGGTTAACCAAGGGGAGGAGTTAAGATTAGAACCAGCCCTGAGTCTGTTCTCTTCCACTTGGCTATCCCTTCTCTCACCTTGGCCATGGAATTCTTAACTAACCCAGAATGGTGTGAAGTATGTGCTTCTCGATGTTTCACACTTCCAGGTAGCATAGAAAAAATGGTTAGCTCACACACACTGAAGGGCCTGCTACTGGTTTCTCACATCTTGGGCACACACATTTATGGGGGTTTCTCGCAGGACACTCCTCAACTTTGGGTGTCCGCACTCTAGGCCCCACCCACCAAGGCCGCTTCTGAGACAGGAGACACGGTTTAGATTCACAAGTCTCTAGTCCCCACATTCGGGTAATCCCTCCCCCTGTGTCTCTAGGGTAGCAATTTCCTAGGAGTAAAGGCCTACCACTAACTTACAGGCAGGTGTTCCTTTGTAGTGGACCAAGCTACAACCCCCTACCCCAGCGGCTGAAAGCACTTGCCAAATCACTTTGGTACGGTTATGGGGGGTGCTAAGGCTCCGCTCCAGAAGGAAGATACATCATAGACATCTCATGGTTTCTCTGGCCTTGCAGAAATGCGAGTGATCTTGAGTTTGAGGGAGTTGCTTAGATGTCTGGTTGCTATCCAGTTGGCAAAAGTTGCAGGTGCTGGTCTGACATGAGTTACACGAATCCAGGAAGTTACTCCATCCACTTTACCAGAGGTCGGGGTGGTCAACAACACCAATAACAGCCCTTTCCACTTTGCTTCCAACTTTTCAGTATGATTCCTCTTAACATATACACAATCTCCAACTTGATACCCATGTATACAGGGCACTAAGTTTAAGCGACAATTCCTGGTGACTGATCTGGAAAGCTTGCAATCAAGCCATAAGATCCTTGTCTGCCTGAAAAGCCACTCTGGGGGGTGGGGGTGGGGGGACTGGTCAAGAGGCAAGGTCAAGGGAGTGGGAGTCCCATATAGGATTTCAAAAGTGGTCAGGTAAAAATGGTAGGGGGTGTTCCTGGCTCAGAATAGGGCCAGGGGACAGAGCATCACCCAGTCAGTGCCAATCTCCAAGGACAATTTAGTTGAGGTCTCTTTTAGGGTTTGGTTCATTCTCACTACCTGTCCTGGGCAGGTATGCTCAATGGAGCTTCCAATTAGTCCCCAATATCTCTGCCAATTCCTGATTTACCTTAGAAACAAAAGCAGGACTGTTGTCTAATTCAATTACCTTGGGCACTCCAAACCTTGGAAAAATTTCCTCTAATATATTCTTGGCTACCACAGTACCTATTTCCTGCTTGGTGGGAAAAGCCTCAACCCATCCAGAGAAAG
>NC_034613.1:10942206-10944227 GCF_900095145.1 Mus pahari | reverse complement strand
GATCAGAAACTTCTATCTCCCAGCTTCCAAATTAGGTTCACTGGTGAGCCTTCCAATTCTGGATTGTAGTTCATTTCAAATATAGTCAAGTTGACAACCGGGAATAGCCACTACAAAGTCTTTTCCTTGTTTTTGGGGGAGTATAGTATTTTCTTCATGTGCATTGTTGCCCTTCCTTCTCTAGGTACTAGTTGGTAGGGTGGCTAGCAAAGTGAATCCTTTCTTCTTCCATGTATTTTAAGTGAGGTCATCCCTTAGTCCAGACCCATTCCCCAGGGGGTGTCTCTTGCAGGTCCATAACCTGTATAGGCTCCTGCATACCCACTTCTCGAGCCACTTGATTTGCCTGGTTATTGACCTGGGTCACTAAGTCTCTTCCCTTCTGATGTCCTGAGCAATGAATAATACTCACAGTTGTCATCTTCATCATGGCATGCAAAAGATCCAAGATTTGCTGCTTGATTTTTACTTCATTTCCCCCTAATATGAGCAGTCTTCTCTCTTGGTATACAGTACGGTGGATGTGGGTTGTGGCAAAGGCAAACCTCCTATCCATGTAGATGTTCTTTTTCTCTTTTCTTTTCCTTTTTTAATTAGATATTTTCTTTATTTACATTTCAAATGTTATCCCCTTTCCCAGATACTCCCTAAAAACACTCTATCACTTCCTCCACTCAATGATTCTATGAGGGGGTTCCTCTACCCACCTACCCACCCAGTCACACCTCCCAAACCTCGATTACCCTACACTGGGGCATCTATCAAACCTTTATAGGACCAAGGACCTCCACTTCCATTGATGCCTGACAAGGCTATCCATTGCTACATATGCAGTTGGAGCCATATGCACTCCTTGGTTGGTGGCTTAGTCCCTGGGAACTATGGGGATCTGGTTGGTTGATATTGTTGTTCTTCCTACGAGGTTGCAAACCACTTTAGCTCTTTCAGTCCCTTCTCTAACTCCTCCAGTGGGGACCCCATGCTCAGAATATCTGCCCCTGTATCTGTCATGTTAGGGCAGGGATTCTCAGAAAAAAAGCTGTATCAGGCTCCTTTCAGCAAGCATTTCTTAGCATCCACAAAAGTGTTGGGGATTGGTGACTGTATATGGGATGAATCCCCAGGTGGGGCCATCTCTGGATGGCCTTCCCTTCACTCTCTGCTCTACACTCTGTCTCCATATTTGCTCGCATGAGTATTTTGTTCCCTTTCGAAGAAGGACCAAAGCACCCACACTTTAGACTTCTTGAGTTTCATGTGGTTGGTGAATTGTATCTAGTATATTCAGAGAGTTTGGGCTAATATCCACTTATCAGTGAGTGCATACCATGTGTGTTCTTTTGGGACTGGGTTACCTCACTCAGGATGATATTTCCTAGTTCCATCCATTTACCTAAGAATTTTGTAAATTCATCATTTTCAATAGCTGGATAGTATTCCACTGTGTAAATGTAACACATTTTCTGTATCCATTCCTTTGTTGAAGGACATCTAGGTTCTTTCAGGTTCTGGTTATTACAAATGAGGCTGCTATGAACATAGTGGAGCATGTGTCCTTGTTATATGTGGGAGAATATTTGGGGTATATGCAAAGGAGTTGTATATCTTGGTCCTCAGGAAATACCATGTCCAATTTTCTGAGGAACCACCAAACTGGTTTCCAGAGCAGTTGTACCAGCTTGCAATATCACCAACAATGGAGAAATGTTCCTCTTTCTTCACATCCTCACCAGCAACTGCTGTCACCTGAATTTTTGATCTTAGCCATTCTTACTGGTGTGAGGTACAATATCAGGGTCATTTTGATTTGCATTTCCCTGATGATTAAGGATGGTGAACAAATTCCTAGACAGATACCAGGTGCAAAAGTTAAATCAGGATCAGATTAATAACCTAAACAGTCCTATATCACATAAAGAAATAGAAGCTGTCATTAATAGTCTCCCAACTAATAAAAGCCCAGGACCAGATGGGTTTACTGCAGAATTCTATCAGAATTTCAAAGAAGACCTAATTCCAAC
>NC_034613.1:10928856-10942195 GCF_900095145.1 Mus pahari | reverse complement strand
ATAGGGAACTTTCGGGATAGCATTTGTAATGTAAATAAAGAAAATAATAATTTAAAAAAAAGGATGTTGAACATTCTTTTCCTCAGTTGAGAATTCTGTGTTTAGCCTTGTTCCCCATTCTGTAATAGGGTTATTTGGTTCTCTGGAGTCTAACTTCTTGAGTTCTTTGTATATATTGGATGTTAGCCCTCTATCAGATACAGGATTGGTAAAGATCTTTTCCCAATCTGTTGGTTGCTGTTTTGTCCTATTGACAGTGTTCCTTGCCTTACAGAAGATTTGTAATTTTATGAGGTCCAATTTGTCGATTATTTATCTTAGAGCCATTGGTGTTCTATTCAGGAAAATTTCCCCTATGCACGAGCGTTTGAGGCTCTTCACACTTTTTCCTCTATAAGTTTCAATATCTCTGGTTTTATGTGGAAGTCCTTGATCTACTTGGGCTTGAGCTTTGGACAAGGAGATAAGAATGGGTTGCTATGCATTTTTCTAACTACTGACCTCCAGTTGAACCAGCACCATTTGTTGAAGATGCTTTCTTTTTTTTTCCACTGGATGGGTTTAGCTCCTTTGTCTAATAACAAGTGACAATAGATATATGGGTTCATTTCTGGGTTTTCAATTCTATTCCATTGATTTTCCTGCCTGTCTCTGTACCAATACCACACAGTTATGGTTTTGTTTGCTTGTTTGTTTGTTTATCACTGTTTCTTTGTAATACAGCTTGAGGTCAGGGATGGTGATTTCCCCCAGAAGTTATTTTATTGTTGAGAATAGTTTTCACTATACTGGATTTTTTATTATTCCAAATGCATTTTCAGATTGCTCTTTCTAACTCTATGAAGAATTAATTTGGAATTTTGATGGGGATTGCACTGAATCTGTAGATTGCTTTCACCAATATGGCCATTTTCACTTTATTAATCCTGCCAATCCATGAGCATGAGAGTCCTTTCCATCTTCTGAGATCTTCAATTTCTTTCTTCAGAGTCTTGAAGTTCTTGTACTACAGATCTTTAATTTGCTTAGATAGAGTCACGCTAAGGTATATAATATTATTTGTGACTATTGTGAACGGTGTTGTTTCCCTAATTTCTTTCTCAACCTGTTTATCCTTTGAGTACAGGAAGGCTACACATTTGGTTGAGTTAATTTTATATCCAGCTACATGGCTGAAGTTGTTTATCAGCTGTAGGAGTTCTCTGGTGGAATTTTTGGGGTCACTTGAGTAAACTATCATATCATCTGCAAATACTGCTATTTTGACTTATTTTCCAACTTGTATCCCTTTCACCTCCTTTGTTGTCTAGTTGCTAAGGCTGGAACTTCAAATACTGTTTTGAATGGGTAGGAAGAAAATGGGCAGCCTTGTTTAGACCCTGATTTTAATGGGACTGCTTCAAGTTTCTCCCCATTTAGTGTGATGTTGGCTACTGGTTTGCTGTATATTGCTTCCACTATGTTTATGTATGGACCTTGAATTCCTGATCTTTCCAATACTTTTATCATGAAGGGATGATGAATTTTGTCAAATGCTTTTTCAGCATCTAATGAAATGATCATGTGTTTTTTTTTTCTTTGAGTTTGTTTATGTACTGTATTACCTTGATGGATTTCCATATATTGAACCATCCCTGAATTTCTGGGATGAAGCATACTTCATCATGGTGAATGATCGTTTTGATGTGTTCTTGGAATTGGTTGGTAAGAATTTTATTGAGTATTTTTGCATCAATGTTCATTAGGGAAATTGTTCTGAAGTTCTCTTTCTTTGGTCTTTGTGTGGTTTAGGTATAAACATAATTTGGCTTCATAGAACAAATTGGGTAGTGTTCGTTCTGTTGGTATTTTTTAGAATAGTTTGAAGAGTATTAGTATTACAACTTCTTTGAAGGTCTTACAGAATTCTCCACTAAACCCATCTGTTCTTTTGCTTTTTTGGTTGGGAGACTTTTAATGACTGCTTCTATTTATTTAGGGGGTTGGGATTGCTTGGATGGTTAACTGGTCCTGTTTTAACTTTGGCACCAGGTATCTGCCTAGAAAATTGTCCATTTCATCCAGATTTTCCAATTTGATTGAGTACAAGCTTTTGTAGTAGGATCTGATGATTTTTTGAATGGTTTCCATTGTTATGGCTCCCTTCTCATTTCTGATTTAATTAATTTGTATACTGTCTCTGTGCCCTCTGGTTAGTCTGGCTGAGGGTTTATCTATCTTCTCAAAGCACCAGCTCCTGGTTTTGCTGATTATTTGTGTAGTTCTTTTTGTTTCCACTTGGTTAAGTTCTGCCCTGAGTTTATTTCCTGCCATCCACACCTCTTGGGTGTATTTGTTTCTTTTTGTTCTAGAGCTTTCAGGTGTGCTGTCAAGCTGTTAGTATAAGTTCTCTTCAGTTTCTTTTTGGAGGCACTCAGAGCTATGAGTTTTGCTATTACCACTGTTTTAATTGTGTCCCATAAGTTTTGGTATGATGTTTCTTTATTTTCATTAATTTCTAAAAAGCCTTTAATTTCTTTCTTTATTTCTTCTTTGATCACATTATCATTGAGTAGAGCATTGTTCAATTTCCATGTGTATGTGTGCTTTCCAGGTTTGTTGTTGTTGTTGTTGTTGGTGGTGGTGGTGGTGGTGGTGGTGGTGGTGGTGGTAGTGTTGGTATTTAAGACCAGCCTTAATCTGTTGTGATCTGATAGGGTGCATGAGATTATTTCAGTCTTCTTGTATCTGTTGAGGCCTGTTTTGTGACCATTTATATGGTCAATTTTAAAGAAGGTACCATGAGGTCCTGGGAAAAAGATGTATTTTTTTGCTTTAGGATGAAATTTTCTATAAATATATGTTAGAACCATTTGGTTCAGAACTTCTGTTAGTTTCACTCTGTCTCTGTTTAGTTTCTGTCCATTGGTGAGATCTGTCCATTAGATCTGTCCATTGGTGAGAGTAGGGTATTGAAGTCTCCCATTCTTATTCCATGGCATGCAATGTGTGCTTTGAGCTTTATTAAAGTTTCTTTTATGAATGTGGGTGCCCTTGCATTTGTAGCATAGATGTTCAGAAATGAGATTTCATCTTAGTTTTTTCCTTTGACTGGTATGAAGTGTCCTGTCCTTTTGATAACTTGAGGTGGAAAGTTGATTTTATTCTCTATTAGAATGGCTACTCCAGCTTGTTTCTTGGGACTATTTGCTTGGAAAATTGTTTTCCAACCTTTTCCTCTGAGGTAGTGTCTGTCTTTCTCACTGAAGTTAGTTTCCTGTAGGCAGCAAAATGCTAAGTCCTATTTACCTATCCAGTCTTTTAGTCTACGTCTTTTGCTTGGGAAATTGAGTCCATTGTTGTTAAAAGATATTAAGGAAAAGTGATTGTTACTTCCTTTATTTTTGTTATTTTTGTTGTTAGAGGTAGAATTATGTTTGTGTGGCTATCTTCTCTTGGGTTTGTTGAAAGATTACTTTCTTGCTTAACCTAGGGTATAGTTTCCCTCCTTGCGTTCGAGTTTTCCATCTATTATCCTTTGTAGGACTAGATTTGTGGAAAGATATTGTATAAATTTGGTTTTGTCATGGAATATCTNNNTTTCTCCATCTATGTTAATTGAGAGTTTTGCTGGGTACAGTAGCCTGGGCTGGTATTTGTGTTCTCTCAGGGTCTGTTTGACGTCAGCCCAGGATCTTCTAGCTTTCATCATCTCTGGTGAGAAGTCTGGTGTAATTCTAATAGGTCTGCCTTTATATGTTACTTGATCTGTTTTCCCTTACTGCTTTTAATATTTTTTCTTCGTTTAGTGCATGTGGTGTTTTGATTATTATGTGATAGCAGGATTTTCTTTTCTTGTCCAGTCTATTTGGAGTTCCGTAGGCTTCTTGTATGTTCATGGGCATCTCTTTCTTTAGGTTAGGGAAGTTTTCTTCTAAATTTTGATGAAGATATTTACTGTCCCTTTAAGTTGGAAATCTTCACTCTCTTCTATATCTATTACCCTTAGGTTTGGTCTTCTTATTGTGTCCTAGATTTCCTGGATGTTTGGGGTTAGGAGCTTTTTGCTTTCTGCATTTTCTTTGACTGTTGTGTCAATGTTTTCTATGGTATCATCTGCACCTGAGATTCTCTCTTCTATTTCTTATACTCTGTTAGATACATGCCTGTGTCTATGACTCCTAATCTCTTTCCTAGGTTTTCTAACTCGAGGGTTGTCTCCCTTTGTGATTTTTTTATTGTTTCTATTTTCATTTTTAGATCCTGGATGGATTTGTTCATTTCTTTCACCAGTTTAATTGTGTTTTCCTGTAATTCTTTAAGGGATTTTTTGTTTGTTTGTTTCCTCTTTAAAGGCTTCTACCTGTTTACCTGTATTGTCCTGAATTTCTTTAAGGGAGTTATTTATGTCCTTCTTAAAGTGCTCTATCATCATCATGAGAAGTGACTTTAGATCCAAATTTTGGTTTTCCTTTGTTATGTTGTACCCAAGACTTGCTATCATAGGAGAATTGGGTTCTGATGGTGCCAAGTAATCTGAGTTTCTGTTGCTTATGTTCTTATGCTTGTCTACCCACCAACTGATTATCTCCAGTGCTACCTGCTCTGCTATATCTGACTGGAGCCTGTCCATCCTGTGATCCTGATTGTGTCAGAACTCCTCAGAGTCCAGCTGTTTCTGTGATCCTGTGATCCTATGATCCTGGGAGTGGAACTTCCTCTGGGTGTTGTGGGACTGGCAAGTTCAAGCCCAAGTTCTGCTCAGGGCACTGACCCAGACCAGAGGGAACCCTTTCCACTGGTCAAGTGGGGTTCCTGTGTCCCTGACGTTAATTTTCTAGCCCGCCCCAGGTTCCAAAGCTTTGATGAGGGCAAATAGCTCCACTTTCTGTGCCAACATGCTGAGGGGTAGATGTTCAGCCCAGCTGACATTTGTTTCATCCACCATGTCAGCACCTGCTCTGACCTTCATGGAGAAAACTGCTCCCATCTGTAAATCAGGTAGCCTTGGCTCCCTGCAGGGATCAGTCAGAGTGGTCTTTCCATTCAGAGGTGAAGTATTCTTGACTTTGAGGTGCCAGGGGTAGGTAGAACAAAGCATCTTTCATGTTTAAGATTGTGTACCAAGTTCTGGAAGGTGGCAAAGAACTCAACAGATTGTAGGTGTTTGGCACAGTAGAAGAGTATTTTTTGGCAATCAGAATTCTCAAAGCCTCCTGGAGCAGAGTTGTCAGACATGCTTAGCTTCCTTTTTTTAATTAGAAAAAGAAGTAGAAAATAGAACCAGTAGCCTAAAGAAAGAAGTAGCCCAGTGGAAAATTGCAATCCACTTTCCCATACTTGAATCAAAATGACAGACCATTAAAAAATGTGTTTTGCTCTGCATCAACTGCCCTGACTGCTCCAGCTGTCAGCAGCTTTGCCTGCCACATTGACAGTTGTATTTGACACGGTGAAAATCTTTTACCAACCCACAAATATGACATTGGCAAAACCCCAGAGGCCCTGAGATAGAGGAAGATGCAGGACTCGAGGTGGGAGGAAAGAGGGAAAGAAAGAAAGAAAGAAAGAAAGAAAGAAAGAAAGAAAGAAAGAAAGAAAGAAAGAAAGAAAGAAAGAAAGAAAGAAAGAAGTCCCCCAGTAGGAGAGAAAAAAACAGGTTAGACTTTCATCTACCAGGTAGTTCAAGATGTTGGCAACCCTGTGAGCACTACCAGGTGAGATTTTGAATGTCAACCATTTTCCAACAAGAGACATGGAAACATAAAGGAGAAGAAGCCTGACTAGGGCTATGGCTACATAGACACTAAGCATGGCACTATAGGATTTTAAGCTAAGATGGTCCTCTACTTCAACATGACAAGGTAAGTCTGCTAAAAACAATTCATGCAGTAATGGCGGTGGTAGTGCTGATCGTGATATTGGTGTTAGTGCTGGTGTTTTTGAATGGGATCTCACTCTGCAGCCCATGCTTACCTAAAACTTGGTCTTCCTACTTCATCCTCCCCCATGCTCCCCAGGGAAGTGTGATACCACATTCAGCTTTTCATTTGTATCTTAATCAGGGTGAAGGTTTGGGTTAGGTTAGTTACAAGGATTAAAAAGTAGGCTCAGGCTATTTAAAGTCAAAAAGGGAATTAGCATTATCTTTGGTCTTGGTTTTTAATTTGACTAGATTTAGAATCACCTAAGAAACACATGTCTGGTAATACGGTAAGGGTGTTTCCAGAAAAGTTCAATGGAGGTGGGAAGATTCACCCCGAATGTGGTAGCACCATTCCATGGACTGGAGACATGAACTGAGGAAAGAAAGAAAGAAAGAAAGAAAGAAAGAAAGAAAGAAAGAAAGAAAGAAAGAAAGAAAGAAAGAAAGAAAGAGGAGGAGAACGAGAATGAGAACAAGAACAAGAACAAGAACAAGAACAAGAACAAGAACAAGAGAAAATGTGGGAAAGGTGGTAAAGGTGGTAAAGGTGGTGGTGGTGGTGGTGGTGGTGGTGGTGGTGGTCGTGGTCAACTGAGTACCAGCATTCATCTCTCTTTGATTCCTGACTGCAGATACAACATAGCCATCTGCTTCATGATCCTGCTGCCATGCCTTCACTACTATACCCAGAACAAAACAACAACACAGAACAAAGCAACATATACCCAGCATAGAACAAGCATTCAATAATATTAGCTACTTCTTTTATTTTCAAAAAGTCAATGGGCATAATCCCTACTAACTTTCTACACAATTGACCCTTTCAACACACTTGTGAGAAGGTAACTTACTTTTAGGTAACTATCTATTCAGGCTTGTCTGAAGTGGCCTCAACAGATGCCTACCATACTGATTTCATTGTTAAAATCCTTTTTTATGAGCATGAGAGGAAGATACCTGAATGAAAGGACAGTAAATTGCATGCAATGGGGAAGTGGAAGGAAATAATCCTGGGGTAGGTAGGATATAAAGGAAAAAAAATTAGAAGAGAAATGTTGGGGTTCAGAGAGAGTAGACTAAATTTAAGGATGTATGGGAAAGCCACAAAGAAACCTACTACTTTATATGCTAACTATGATGGTTTGAATGAGCTCACGTACTTGAACAACTGGTCCCCAGTTGATGGCAATGTATGGAGAGACTATGAGTCCTTTCAGAGGTAGAGCTCTGCTAGAGGAAGCTTGTCACTGAGAATGGACTTTGAGGGTTTATAGCTTTCTCTCACTTCCTGCTGGCTATCACAAGAAAACACTTAATTGGGCTTAGAGCTTCAGAGGGTTAGAGTCCATGAGGGTAGAGCAAAGCCATGGCAGCCAGAAGAGCTGAGAGCTCACATCTCAAACTGCAATAAGGAAGCAGAGATCACATTGAATGGCATGAGCCTTTTGAAACCTCAAACCCACACCCAGTGACACACCTCCTCCGATAAGGCCACATTTCCTACTCTTTCCTAAATAGTTCCACCATGCATATGAGCATATGAGTTTCTGTTCTTACTGAAACTACCACACAAGTTAACATGGATCTCTGAAGCCCAAGGTCTATCTTTTCTTGTATTTTATCATTATTATTATTATTATTATTATTATTATTATTATTATTACTATTATTTAAGACATTTATTAACAGGTGCTTGCAGTTTGTTGATGTTTTTTTAAAATATCAAGTTGTAAACTTTATTACAAATTAAAAATGAACTTCTTAAAAATCTCAACCAGATATGAAACAATTTAAAAACTGTTAAAGGTGTATTGAGAAAAAACAGGCCTTTTTTTTTTCTTAAAAAACACATTTGCCATCACCAAAAAGAGACATCTTTAGGTAAAAATAATAAAAAATCCCTTGCTGTGTAGATAATGCAGACAGTTCTACTGTATCTGGTCAACGGGCAAAAAGCAAGCACCTAAGGTCTTCAGCTCCAATCTCTGTTCATTGCTTATTGCTGGAACTTCATATTCATTTCTTCTTGTTGGATGACCAAACCAGATGATGGTAGAGATGGTAAGTTGGCATTTACTCAGCTGCGCCCTGCTCAGCCCCTGGACCGGACAAATTCTTAGCTGATGGATCGGCTGCTTTTGGCTCTGCCATCTTGTGGTTTAGGGTTCTCTGGGAATCTGCGTTGGTAATTGAAGTTGCGGTGATACCGACGTTGAAATGATTGCTGACCTTGGGTCTCATCTCCTTGATTTTCTTTGCCCTCTTCATTGCCATCCTCTCTAGGCTGCCTTTGGTGAGGGGGGCTCCTAAAATGAACACTGCAGAATTGTGGTCTGTAACCCCGATACACATTCTGTCTCACTGGTCTACCTTGGTCTTCTGCACCCTGGTTGTCAGCACCCTCCATCACTTCTCCTTGCACTGGGGGTTGGGGGGGGTGGAATACTGTGGTGAACTTGCATAGGGTTGCTGCACATAGTAAAGTGGGAACTTTCACCTGGCCTTCAGGAGTGCTTTCTGATCCCTCATTCTTTTCCCCACTCTTACTGCTCTGGTAATTTTGCTGGTGATTGCATGGAGGACGCCTATGACTGGATAGCATCTATAATGGTTATTGTCTGCTGCATATTTACTGGCTTGAACTGCAACTTCACCAGGGCCTATAACATTTGCTACCTCTGCACCCTTTTCTCTTTCAACAACATCAAACTCCACAGTCTCTCCATCTTCTACACTGGGAAGGTACTTCCTGGGGTTATTCTTCTTTATGGCAGTTTGGTGTACAAATACACCTTCCTTGGTGTAATTCCTGTTGATGAAACTGTATCTGTTCCTTACATTGAACCGTTTTACTGTTCCCAAAAGCTTAGTTGCGATAACCTTCTTGTCCCCACCAGTGGGCACCATCAACGTAAGGCCTCCCAGACCACCACTAACTGCACCGCTGCCTGTGGAGACCAGCTTGGTGTCGGTGGCACTGAGCGCAGCAGCGGGGTTGGCAGGAGACTGCTGGGTCTCAGCCTCGCTGCTCAAGGTTGTGGGTGATAGTGCCTGGGGCAGATGGTAACAACTGCGGCTCCTCCCGGGTGTAGTGGTAACTAGGGAGGTAGCTGCAGTGGGCGTATTTTCTTATCATATCATATATCATATATCTTTTCTTTTTTCTTTTCTTTCTTCCTTCATTTCTTTCTTTCCTTCTTTCTTTTCTTCTTTTTTTTCCTATTTTTCAAGATAGTTTCTCTGTGTAGCCCTGGCTGTACTGGAATTTGCTCTGTAGACCAGGCTGGCCTCAAACTCAAGGATCTACCTCCCTCTGCCTTCCAAGTTCTAGGCTTGTACTACCATATCAAGCTCCAGAAGCCATGCTTTTTAAAACCAAAGTACCAGTACTTCCCTATGAGTTTTTAGCCAGCCATCTAGTCCCTAGAGCATCCCAAACAATAGAGGCTGCACCGTTGTTCTTGGTTGTACACTAGAACTAGACCATCTGACCCAATTGGTGAAGACACCACACATTCTGGACACAGAACACAGAGAAACCAAGCTGGAACTGAGATAGATTCCTCCTTGTTAGCCAATATTCATAGCACTGGAATATGCAGTGTAGGCTGTTGGGAAATAACTGTTATCAACAAGCATACACATCTGTGGATTTTGTATGCTAAAATGCTGTACTGCCTATCAAGATATTCCCAGTGGTGCAACATTGGCATAGATGCTCTGGGACTAACCAACCACTCCCTGACCAGCTCTGAGGCCCATTTGGTAGGAAGAAGTACATGTCTGGCACTGTAGACTTAACCAAAAGTCAATGACTAGAGTGGTCATAGCCCTACAGTATAATCTACTACTGATATTTTACTAAGTGGAAATGTAGTTAAACTGCCTTGTAAATATTTATGTATATACCCACAGACTAGTATAGCTCTTAGTTCTGGTCAGAGAAGCCTGTTTTGGAGTAGGTGATGGACAAACTAGGGACTTATAACTGATCAAAGTGCTAAGAATAAGTGACTGCTGAATGCTTGGATAAAAAAAAATGGACACCTTCCCTTTAAAATGCAGGGAACACTGAGGAATTTGGAGTGAAGGGAGATTTGAGAACTAATGGAGAGGAGTGCAGTGGAGTATACTGTCTTCTAGATATGCCACAACCATGTAATCATGAATACACAGCAGATGTGATTGACCAAATGGACAGGGGAAAGGAAGGAAAGACACAAGGGTAGAAGGAAGACTGGTTGGAAAGAAAGTGTCAACAGAAGTAGAAGAGGGATGAGAGAGGACAGTGGAGGGGGTGAAAATAATCACAATGCAGGCGTATGCAGGTATGATATTGATATTTTTTAATTAATCTAATTTTTTAAAATCATTTCTTTCACTCTCAAAAAAGCATCCTGGTTTAGAAGATAAATGATCACCTTAATAATTATCCCTCCATTACATGTAAGATAAAGAACTCCTCCCAAGCCAGGCAGTGGTGGCTCATGCCTTTAATCCCAGCACTTGAGAGGCAGAGACAGGCGTATTTCTGAGTTCGAGGCCAGCCTAGTCTACAGAGTGAGTTCCAGGACAGCCAGGGCTATACAGAGAAACCCTGTCTTGAAAAAACAAAAACAAAACAAAACAAAACAAAACAAAACAACAAAAAAAGAGCTCCTCCCAGACCATGCAGTTATGCAGTTGTTAAGTGTGATAGTTTGAATATGCTTGCCCCAGGAAGTAGCACTATTAGGAGGTGTGGCCTTGTTGGAGCAGGTATGGCCATGTTGGAGGAAGTATGTCACTGTGGGGGTGGGCTTTGAGACCCTTCTCCTAGTTGCCTGAAAGCCAGTTGCCTCCTATCTGCCTTTGAATGAAAATGTAAAACTCTCAACTCCTCCTGCACCATGCCTGCTATACTTCTGCCTTGATCATAATGGACTGAAACTCTGAACCTGTAAGCCTGTTCCAATTAAATGTTGTCCTTATAAGAGTTGGTTTGGTCATGGTGTCTCTTAACAGCAACGGAAACCCTAACTAAGACATTAAGTGACAAATCTGGAATTAAAACCCCAGCATCTTGACTGTAAAGGATATGCTTGTCACTATTCCATCATCCTGCATTCTGGAAAATCAAGTTTGAGGTGAGTGTTGTCTACCCACCCAAACAGAAATGTCTTCTCAGGTCAGCAGAGTACAAGGTTAAATAACAAGAAACAGGCAGTCAGCTTGTGTTAGAAGATTCTAGCAGAGGTAGGAGAAAGGATAAAGCCACTCATGCAACTCCACATACAGGTGGGTCATTATTCCTCCTTGAGAACCTTCTCCAGCAACCAAAATAGAACAAAATCACAACCCCCTCTGCTTCTCAGAGAACACTCCATCAGGGTTCAACTTAGAGCCTCTGCAAAGCACCAAGAATTTAAACAAACAGGCTGCTTAAGGAAAAGATGTCATCAGAAGTGAGAGGACCTTTCTTATATAGAAACTTGGGTCTTTGAGAAACTGAACTTTTGGTGAAAGGAATACTTTCCATATTATTTACCCCATCCCACAAAGTCATTTAGGTAATTGAATGCAGCTTTAATGTCTACTCAACTGTCCTGGGTATGCTATCCACTCTAACATGATATAACACAAACTCCAAATTTGATATTACCCCTGGGCTCATTTTCTCCTCTGCCTCTATTCTTTGCAGTTGACTTAGAACAAGTGACTTAATTTCAGGGAATCTGGGTTGATCAGCCTAGGTACCAGAGGGCAACTTCCTAAGGGGAAAGAGACCTATCATAAGTCTGCCCTAACTTACGCATTTTAAAGCAAAATTGGAATGATATAGGGACTGTATACTTATAGCTTCTTCTCCCTCCTCTAGTACATGTAACAGTGAACTAAGATGAGTTCTGCCTATAAAGTCACCTGTCTAAGAGTAACAAGGTTGTTATTGAATTTCTTACTGTTTACAGTCATCCATGTGGTTACCTCAAAACTACCACTATACTATTCCAGATAGTTATAGATGGAAATTGACACATCAAAACACTCCCTGTTGTGTTGGCACTTCAGGGGAAAGAAATAGTCCACAATGACTTTAATAGAAGAACAAAATTAGCCAGGTGGTAGTGAGACATGCCTTTAATCCCAGCACTCACGAGGCAGAGGCAAGTGGATATCTGTGACTAGGCTAGCCTAGTCTACAGAGAAAATTCCAGGACAGCCAGGAATGTTACACAGAGAAATCCTGTCTCAACCCCCTCCCAAAAAGAAAACTAGACTAGGCATAAAACTGTAAGTTGTTTTCTTAATAAAACAAAACAGGAGATTCCTGCTTTGAATAAAGGAAGATTTTACAATCCATACCAATTGAAACAATTGTTAAATTGCCATTGTCTTCATGAGAGCCCATTGATTAACTGTGATGCATAATTAAACTCAGCTCTGTTTTACAAGCACAATAAACAACAAAATCATATCAACAGTGTTCATGTGTATAACTGGAAGTAGGTTTATTACAATTAAAGTTTTCTCTTCTCCCTCTGGGAGCTAAGAGACCTTGAGAGCAGCTAAGTTCACTCAGAGTAAAATGTCGTTTGTTGGACATTTCATTCAATATTTGACACCCAGTTGCTGGAGGTGACCTTGCTGAGAAAAGCCAGCTTCCAATCTTAGGGTGAAATCTCATATTTCTGCTCTTTTTCCTTCTAAAGATAAGATTTTCTTTCTAAGAACAACTAATGTTCTTTCCTTTTATAGATTTATATTTCCATCAGAGAAATATTCAGATGTGTCTAGCAGGGATAAATCTTCACATTTTGAGCAATATTTGCTTTTGAAAACATCAAAAGTCACTCAGAATATCTTGGGTGATTAATAAATAAATTAACTTTAACATAATATGATTGGTGGAGGGGACCTGGGATTCTGAATGATTTAAAAGACTCTTTTAAGGTTCATTCCTGTGATGTGACAGAAATGACATCACTCTCCTCCTGAGGCAAAGGTTAAGTTTCAATGGGTTCAAGACTACCTATTCTCACCCACTGCCTTTCCTTGACTGCCTCAGTAAAGCCACATTTCCCTGGGTTGGAAAAGAAGCTTGACTTCACTGGGACAAGGAACAAAGGCTCAGTGAGCCCATTTTCTAGAAAAGGATGTGATGATGTCATCTTAGTCTGTTTTCTATTGCAATACATGAACAGCACAGGCCAATTTTTGAAGAATAGCTATTTGTTTCACTAAAGGCTTTGCGGGCTGGAAAGTCCAAGAATTTGATACTAGCATCTGGCATGGGCTTTCATGTTGTATGATGACCTGACAGAGGCATTACATGATGTGACAGAGCAAGCATGCTAGCTTAGGACTATTTTCCTCTTCTTTTTATCTTTTTTTAATTAGATATTTTCTCTATTTACATTTCAAATCCTATCCAGAAAGTTCCCTATACCCTCCCCC
>NC_034613.1:10927802-10928845 GCF_900095145.1 Mus pahari | reverse complement strand
ATTAAACTCTAAAAAGTCTTTAATTTCTTTCTTTATTTCATCCTTGACCAAGGAATCAATGAGTAGAGTGTTGTTGAGTTTCCAAGTGAGTGCTGTCTTTCTATTATTTATGCTGTTATTGAAGATCAGCCTTAGTCTGTGGTGATCTGATAGGATGCATGGGATAATTTCAATATGTTTGGCCTATTTTGTGACCAACTACATGGTCAATTTTGGAGGAGGTACCATGTGGTGCTGAGAAGAAGATTTATCCTTTTGTTTTAGGATAAAATGTTCTGTAAATATATATTAAATCCATTTTTTCATAACTTCTGTTAGTGTCCCTGTGTCTTTGTTTAGTTTCTGTTTCCAGGATCTGTCCATTGGTGAGAGTCGGGTGTTCAATTCTCCCACTATTATTGTGTGAGGTCCAATGTATGCTTTGAGCTTTACTAAAGTTTCTTTAATGAATGTGGAGCATAGATATTCATAATTGAGAGTTCTTTAATAGTATTTGGAGCATAGATATTCAGAATTGAGAGTTTTGCTTGGTAGAATTTAGATTTGATGAGTATGAAGTGCCCCTCCTTGTCTTTTTTGATAACTTTGGGTTGGAAGTCAATTTTATTTGATATTCAAATGGCTACCCCAACTTGTTTCTTTGGATCATTTGCATGGAAAATTGTTTTCCATCCTTCCACTCTGAGGTAGCATCTGTCTTTTTCCTGAGTTTGGTTTCCTGTAAGCAGAAAAATGTTGGGTTCTTTATGTGTAGCCAGTCTATTAGTCTACGTCTTTTTATTGGAGAACTGTGTCAATTGATGTTAAGAGAAATTAAAGAAAAGTAATTGCTTCCTGTTATTTTTGTTGTGAAAGTTGGGATTCTGTTCTTGTGGCTGTCTTTTTTTAAGTTTCGTGAAGGATTACTTTCTTGCTTTTTCTAGATTGTAGTTTCTGTACTTGTTTTGGTGTTTTCCCTTTATTATCCTTTGAAGGGCTAGATTCATGGATAGATATTGTGGATACAATTTGGTTTTGTCATGGAATTTGGTTTCTCCATCTAT
>NC_034613.1:10903838-10927374 GCF_900095145.1 Mus pahari | reverse complement strand
CTGGCATCTATGGTTCCTGATTTCTTTCCTAGGGTTTCTATCTCCAGAGTTGTTTCACTTGGTTTTTTTTGAAATTGTTTCTACATTCCTTTTTAGGTCTTGGATAGTTTTGGTCATTTCCATCACCTGTTTGGCTGTATTTTCCTGTAATTCTTTAAGGGATTTTTGTGTTTCCTCTTTAAGTACTTCTACTTGTTTAGCAGTGTTCTCCTGTATTTCTTTAAGTGAGCTATTAATGCCCTTCTTAAAATCTTCTACTACCATCATGAGATATGTCTTTAAATCTGAATCTTGCTTTTTGGGTATGTTGGGGTATCTAGGTCTGGCTGAAGTTGGAGTGCTGGGTTCTGATGATGATGAGTGGTCTTGGTTTCTGTTAGTAAGATTCTTATGTTTGCCTTTCACCATTTGGTAATCTCTGGTGTTAGTTGTTATAGTTGTCTCTGGTTGGAGCTTGTTCCTCCTGTGATTCTGTTAGCCTCTTTCATCAGTCCTAGGAGTCAAGGTCTCTCATGAATCTCAGTGGTCAGAGTACTCTCCACAGGCAATCTCTCTTTTTGCAGGGAAGGTGCACAGAATTCTGGCATTCAGACATGCCTCCTGGCTGAAGACGTAGGCCTGAAATGGGGCCTGTCCCAGAAGATGTGTCACCTCTGCAGTTTGCACACTCACCTGGAAAGACTAGTCTCTGAAGGACCCTGGATACAATATGGCTCTCTCACTTGCTCTGGCAGACAAAGCCCTTCTGGGTGGCCACTTTTCCTCTGGCAGGGAAGGTGCCCAGAAAACGGGGTTTGTCCCAGAATCTGTGTTGCTTCTGTAGTCCGCACTCTCAACTGCGCAGTCAGGAGCCTGGGCGACCTGGAACAATGATGTCTCCCTCACCAGCTCAGGCAGTGAGAGCCCTCCCAGGCAGACCCCTCTCCTCTGGCAGGGTGGTGCCCAGAAAACGGGGTCTGTCCCAGAATCTGTGTCACTTCTGCTCTCCACACTCTCACCAGTGAGGATTGGAGCCTGGGTAACCCAGAGCAAAGATGGCTCCCTCACCAGCTCAGGCAGTGAGAGCCCTCCAGGGTGGATACCTTTCCTCTGGCGGGGAAGGAGCCCAGATGTCTGGAGCATGAAACGGGGTCTGTCCCAGAAGCTGTGTTGCTTCTGCAGTCCACACTCTCAACTGCGCAGACAGGAACCTGGGCAACCCAGAGCAAAGATGGCTCCTTCACCAGCTCAGGCAGTAAGAGCCCTCCCGGGCAGACACCTCTCCTCTGGTGGGGAAGGTGTCTGGAAAACGGGGTCTGTCCCAGAAGCTTTGTTGCTTCTGCTGTCCACACTCTCACCAGTGCGGACTGGAGCCTGGGCAACCCAGAGCAAAGATGGCTCCCTCAACAGTTTAGGCAGTGAGAGCCCTCCTTTTTTTCTTTTAAGATTTATTTTATATACATGAATGTAGCTGTCTTTAGACACACCAAAAGAGAGCATCTGATCATATTACAGAAGGTTGTGAGCCACCATGTAGTTGCTAAGAATTGAACTCAGGACCTCTGGAAGGGTAGTCAGTGCTATTAACCACTTAGCCCCTCTTTTTGTCTTCTTAAAAGGACACTAATACTATTATTTGGATACCCTCTTGGCTTAATCCAATCCTAATTACCACCTGAAGATCCCACCTCCAAATACCATTAACATATGACTTTGGAAATTGAAGTTCCAATCATGAAATTTTGATGAACAAAGTCAAATTATAGCACCATTCCTGAATCAGAATTTAGCATGGCAGCTTATATGCCTGAGCTCTGGAATGCAGTAATTGTGGAGTTTGTTGTTGTGGTAGTGGTGGTGGTTCTTTTTCGCTGAATTTTCTTTAAGTCCCCAGTTCCTTTGGTTCATAGCTTCTGTTGCTTTCCTTATAGCTCTATCATATACCCTCTTTCTTAAATGGATCTCTAAATCTAAATCCTCAGGGGAAATCTTGTAAATGATCATTTTACCAACTGCACCATTAGGAAGGGCCTTTACACTGGACACTCTGTATCCAGCAAAGATAGCCTTATCCTACATCTGTAAGAAGGCAGCAATGGGAAAAGAGCTTGCTCTCAAAGCACATAGTATGACTGGGACTGTTAATTCTCTTTTGAAGCTACCCTTGCTGTGTAGGGAGAAAAAGTAGGCTTCAAACTTTCAAAAAAGCAGAGCTGGCCTCCATGTCCTCAGTGCCCCCATTCCTCCATAGCCTGCCTCAACCTACAGGAGTGTTCCATTCCCTGTGCCCAACACAGGGGTTTCCACGCTCTTGCTCAGCACCCTCCCCAACCACCCATGGGTTTCTCCTCTATTACTCACTGGGCTCCCATTCCAGTGGCTGTGTCACTTATAAAAACTCAGCAACACTTCTGAGTCCTGAGTCTCTTTTGTGTGTCTCCAGGGCCTGCCCAGTCCCTTCCTGCGCTGCCCTTCACAAAGACTCTTGGACCGTGTGGTTCGACGCTATGCTGAAGTAGTCGATGCTGGCAGCATCTTCATGGACCACTTCACTGCCCGTGACAAGCTGCGTCTCCTCTACACACTGGCTGTCAATGCACACCCCATCATCCTGCAGGTACTCAGTGACCCCTTACAAGCTTCCCCTCCCAGGTGTGTTACCACCCCTGGGGTGATTTTTCTCCCTTTCTCACTGCATATCTTGGGGCCACAAATATCTGCCAGTACATTTGCAACATCAGGTAAATATGTTTGACAGCCTTGGCAGCTATAGAGGAAAGAGGTATGAGCATGCAGGGCTGAGGGTGTGAGTAGCAGGGAACAGTAGCCAACTTTACAAGCTGAGGCAGCCAAGAAGGGCTTTGTGGAGGCAGGCAAATATAATCTCTGCCACTAAGGTAAGTAAGATTTGAGAAAACTTGGGGGCTGGTGAAACAACAACCCACAGATGCATTCTGAAACTATGTTTGGACAGGAGAAAAAACTGGAAGTGACAGTTGAAAAGTGGTCAAATAAATGAGGATGTAGTGGGGCCTGGGGACATACTTAGTCAAAAAGATAGAAACACTTACCATGTTAAGAGACATCCATAGAACCTGTGGGGCTAAGTCCACCAGACCAAGGGTCAGTACACCTAAGTCACATAGTGGACAGAAAGGATGCCAGAGGTCAAAGGGGAAGAGAAGTGGCTGAAAAGGAATAAAGGGTAGAGGAATGGGTGGGAGAGGAGAAAGGGGGAGAGTAGGAGGAGGAAGGGGGAGAGAGAGTGGGAATGAGGAAGGGAGGGAAGAAGAAAGAGAGGGAGGAAGAGAGGGAAGAAAGAAGGGAGGGAGGGGAGGAGGGAGAGAAGAAGAGAGGAAGGGAAGGAGGAGAGGAGGGAGGGAGGAGAGAAAAAGAGGAGGGAAAGCAGGGCATGGTGGAGCAGCCTACATAATTAGAGCATCTTTAAAAATACTATATATAAAGATGCAGGTAGCTAAGAAAGGAGCCACAACAAAAACAGTTCCTAAAGATTAGCCAAAATGTAAGTGTTGCTTATTGGATTCTTGCTACATGCCAGGTATTACACTGAAAATTTGCTATCACTGTCACTGCTCACTACAGTCTCCCCAGAATGCTATCATTATCCCCATCGGGACTCAGAAAGCTTCAGCCATGAAACCTAATCCCAAAAGTGTCTGACATCAGAGGCAACAGAAGCTGTACTCCTTTCCCTAAAACCTGCACAGAATCTTTGGCACTAAACATACTAATGGCAGAGAAGGAGCTGCCACTTGCCCTGCAGGCTCGGGGGTCTTGTTGGAGGACTTTTACCCACAATTCTAACTTTTGTTGGCACCTTAGTTACCTTAAGGCTTGGTTCCTGAGAGACATAGCCTGGAACCAGGGAACTGAAATATTCCACTCAACCCTGGGCTTTACCCTGAGAGTGTGTGGGATGGGGGGGGGGCAGGAGTGGCTTTGCACATTTAGACAAGGTCCATAGGTGTAGGATGCCCCTGTGAAACACAAAGTATGTAAGGTGACCCAGTAAGGTGAAACTCAAAGCACAAAGAGCATGAGTTCTTTACAACATGACTTAAAAGGGGTAGAAGGCACCACAAAATTGTCAGGGGGGAGGGTTTTGGGGTCGACCTTTTGTTTTGTTTTCTGTAGTGCTGGGGATGGGACCCAGGCCCTTGTGTGTGTGTGTGAAATAAGCAATCTGCTACTTAGATGCATGAACTAGACTTATTTTGTTTTCTTAAGAAGGTAATCAAAGGGTAATGTGGTATTTATAGTTTTTCTTATCAGTTCATTACAGCTTCATTAAAACATGTTCAAGAGCTGACATTCTAACATCGACATGGACTGTTTCTACATGGTCTTACCCTGAGATGAAGAGCTATGTGTGGTCAATAGGAAAATCAGTCTCTTCCAGGACAAACTCCCACAGAGACTGTCCAATAACAAATGGCCAGCTCTGGTCACATATACATATGAGTAACACTACATGGACTCAGAAGGCTGTATATACACATGTAAAGATATATGCACATAAATATATATGTATCTGTGTGTAGATAAAGATCATGGATTTTGTAGAAAGAAGGGGGACACAGGAGGAGTTAGAGGAAGAAGGGAGGGCTGGGAGAGATGGAGATGCAGTGCTCATTTATGAAGTGCTAAAAAAAACTATGTTGAAAAATGGTCAAGAAAAATCCAGCTGGGATTCCCTCCCCACTTTCCATTTCCCAAATCCACAAGGTGAGAACTCTTACAAGTAGTCAGGCTGAGCCACACTCCCCCAGATCAGTATTCATCTATCTGGAAGCTTCCCTCCAGTTGAGAAGGATCTTTGAGTATATAGTTACTGGAGAAAGGCAGATTTGCCCAGCCTAGCAGTGGGGACATCCGAAGAACAGTCACTGGCATGATTCTTGTCCTATCCCAGAACCAGGTACTTGTATTCTTCTATTTATTCATGAGCTCTGTTGAGACAGCTGGCCTCAACCCTCCTGCCTCAGTCCCCTGAAAAGCTGAAACTATATACATACCTGATACCCTGTTTATATTATTATTATTATTATTATTATTATTATTATTATTATTTGTCTTGCAGTTACCCTGAAGTTAATCTTTTATTATTTTTCCCATGGCCTCTAAGCAATGATATCTTGGAAATTGCAGACTAGTCATATATTTTAAATGATACAACTTAAAATAAACATAATCCCTGAATCCTGGGATTCACGGAAAATCATTGAAGGTTGGTTAGCATTCTTAGATCTCAAGTGGAGAAAGTTGTGAAATCTGATCCACAGCACAGATGAGAGCAGCCTCCTCCTCTCTGAATTCCTCCTTCCACTAGCAATGCATTACAAAAGTGGAGGAAGAGCATGGGCCTTACCACATGGCAAAAGGTATAAAAAGATGAAGAAATGTTTTGCCATCATGTTTTGAGATCCAGGCTGGCAGTAAGACATATTTATGTGGGCTGCAGGAGAGAGGTAGAAAGCAAGCAGCCTCTGTGATATTTCTGTGTCTAATGCCTGCTCCTTCTGGCTTGGCAGATCTTCCCTGGAGCAGAGGGCTGGCCAATGCCCAAGTATCTGGGCTCCTGTGGTAGATTCCTGGTCAGTACCAGTACAAGACCACTGCAAGAATTCTTTGATGCCTCTCCAGAGCAAGCTGCTGACCTTGCCTACCAACTCCTCAGGGTCCTGGAATCTCTGAGGAGCAATGACTTGAACTATTTCTTTTATTTCACCCATGTCGATGCAGGCATGTTTGGCATCTTTGACAATGGGCATCTGTTCATCCGGGATGCCAGTGCACTAGGCATCATCGACAAGCAGGAAGGTACGCAGCATGGGCTTGGCTGAGCACCTGTCAAAGGGGATATCAGGGTGACCAAAGCTAAGGAGGGGTGACCTGGTGGCCTTTATACTCTGTGTGTCACTCAGTATTCCAAGTTTGTGGGATGTTAGCAGTCATAAAACAATGTCCCCTCTCCCCCATTTGAATTTTGGTTTCATCTTCAATTCCAAATGGAAAGTGAGCTTGGTCTTGCCTATGAGAAACATTGTCCATTGTGGTATGAATCCTGATGAGCCCTCCCAGGACAGTTTTGTATCTCACTCATACACAAGTCAGAGGTCCTTCTCTCCCTCAAGCTTTTCTCCTTAGATGTTCTTAGCCTTAATTTAATACATAATTGTCATCCCGTTGCACTAGAACACTTTGCAATCAGTGTTGATACACTGACTGTAAAGATTGAAACTTACAAAAACAAGGAACCGAATGAGATGTGTAAGTTATGTTTCTCAATGTTTATAAGACTCAACCAGTGTTCTAAAGCCCATTAACCTCCAGTTTCTCAATGCTGAGCACAAAATAGGACAAGAAACTTTTCCCATTTATGACAATTTTTTTTACAAAGTGCAAAGATAGAGAAAACAAACCCCTTGTCTTACTTCCTGATTTACCTTTATTAAGAAGAATCAAATTAGAAGAAAGGTTGATTCCAGAATATTCAGGCTATGCAAACATTGGTCCCATTGTAATCTGCTGAAGGCATAATATGAAAGACATGCCCCCCTCCAACTTTCTCTTCTAAATGTGCAATGAAACCAATCCTAATCGCATCCTTACTTCCCTAATTCAGTAATCCAGATTTCTACAATTATAGCCTAGCTTCTGGGGGACAGGGGATGCCCCACACTTGGACCTTAGCCTAATTGTCAGAGATCATTACGCAGTGCTGTTCTCTGAAGAGGATATTGCATTCCTGAGCCCTAAATCTTCTGGTGATAGGAAAATACATGAAGAATAAAGCCCTTCTCTCAGCAGTTCTAATTGGCAGTGCCCCACCCTACTCTACCCCACCTCCCACATGCAAGAATAGTTTGTACAGTATCTGATAGTTTCTATTTCTCTTCTAGGCAGTCAAGCAGCTTCCAGGACTGGAGAAAATGAAGACATTTTTAGCTGCCTGGTTTCTGACTGCCAGATCCAGCTGTCCTCCTGTGACACTGTCCCTGAGAAGCAAAGCCTTGTGCTGGTGTGTCAGCAGCTGCTGCCTCAACTTCTCCAGGGAAAGTTTCCCTCCCCTGTGCAAAAGGAAATAGACTCTGCTCTCAGCCTGTGTAGCAAGGATAACAGCACAGACTTAGAAGTTCTTGGGGCTACCAGTTGGCTGAAGGACATCTTGAGATCTTTGAGAACCTGTGATCCTAGATTTGCCTACCGCTACCCAGACTGCAAGTATAATGATAGATTCTGAGTGGCAGAAGGGACAGTCTGCAAGCTCTTCCATGTCCCTGGTTGAGTTGCTGCCAAATTATAAGAAGCAATTCCGTTTTGAATATTTAAGTACATTAATTTCCTAAGAAAAACACACAAAACTTGTGGGAGAAACTCTGACAATGCATGTTTGACCTCACTGGCCAGGACACCATGGCATAGTCAGGAGGTGGGCACAGGAAGACCAGGTGTGAACACTCAATATCTTTGAACCTCCATTTTCTGTATATTTTACCAGACTTTTGCAAGTTTAAGGAAAACATAGGTGTAAGGAGCCCAAAATTACAATTGTGACCAACAAAGCATGTTCCAGAAACACACACAGATAAGGCAAATGAGAAAGTCCCATGTGATGGGAGGCTGGTGTAGGTAGAGGGCAAGGTGAAGGCAGGGCTTTGGGCCATTGGAACTCAAGCCCCCCCATTCCTACTCTCCTGCATCTTCGAGAAGAGACTATAAGCCAAAAGGATAACCTTGCCTGCCACCAGCTCCTGAACTCTCTGGGCACCTGGTATTCCTTATGCATGTGCAGAAATCACCTCAGGACATGGAAAAGAGTCAAGGGTAAGATGAGAAGGGGGACAACTGGGGCCAATGTGCTTGCTTAGGTTCTCTAAAAGCAAGGGTCAAAACCCAATTACCTGAGTTTTCTTAGAGGATACGCATACAGAGAAGGTAGAAGGAAGGAAACACGCAAAGGCTGAAAGGCAAACTCATGCTATAGTTTGACCATCAGCAAAAGTTAGACAAGGCAGTAAAGACTTTCTGGGCTTCTACTAGACCAAGACTGAGCCACACATCAAAGGAATCCCATATCTCCCATGAATAGATACATTTTATTATCCAACTGTGTTTAGGGCTGGCCAGAATAGGCTATGGCAAGTGTGACTGCAGCTTAGTTGCAAAACCAGATTTCAGAGCATAGCACCCTGCAGACATTAAACAGGTTCCACTGCCATTGTAGCTGCAGCCTAGGACCAGGGCCAGCTCTCTCTGCACCACTTAAGAAGTCCTAGAACTCTTATCCAAATGTGGCCTTGCAAGTCATTATAAAAACAACATTTGTTTTCAACCAATGGAATACATTTTACTCAATAATTACTTTGATATACCTTTAACGTATTTAACTACATGGCTTATGGGCCTCTGTGCATGATATTGTCTGCCCTCCATAACAATCATAAAGGTCTCTTAGACCTTTATCTAGCCTCACTATAAGACCTGTATTTGTGGGAATTATTTGGTCTACTGCCTTTCTTCTACCTCTAAATTAGCACCTTGGCAGTGAGAATTCTTGATTTAACAAGCCTCACTGCATACAGAAGGAAACAGAGGCCCAGGGAGGCCATGATTTGCTGAGATACTGCGGAAATCCTTCCTACCAGTCCATTCCCCAGTTCCCTTCCTCATCAGTCTCAGACTCTCATCATGGACTATAGAATTCTATTTTCATTCACATTTAAAGTTGAATCCCAAAGGTCCTATTTTATGGTATATCACATGGCCTTTTGATGTTGCCTTTTGACAACTGCTCCAGACATTGTCCCATGGCAACCACAACAGTGGGGATAACAGACAAAGCTTGTACCATGTCTGTGAAGCTTTAAAATTGGTGTCCTCTGGCTGTATGTGGAGAATGACATTTGACCACATCTCCTACCTGAGTTATCATGATTTTTCTCTCCATACTGACTTGCTTGAAGTATGTGATCCTAGGCACCCTCCTGACCAGAGAGCGCAGGAAAGGGGCTACAGCCTCAGACTCTCCAAAGATGCACAGGAACACAAGACTGCCCCCAGGATCAGCCCCCCCCCTTCGTGTCAGGATCACCCTATCTCAATAGAACCATTGCTTTTCCACTGAAGACTGTGAGCAACTTTGATTTAGGCTCCACAGAGTTGAGAAATGGAACTTATAATAACCCTCCTCTTTCCTCTCTACCACATATTTGTGGGGAAGAAAAGAAGGAAGGAATGGGTCCTCTATAACAGTGGACTGGGACTCTGAAAAATTATCCTTCAAAATCATGGAGCAGCTAAATCTAGGAAGGAAACAGCCCTAGATATCTACTGAGTCAAAACAAAGAAATCTTATGTCCTCTTTGATAGAGACCCAGAAGCAAGCAAAGAACAAAACTACCTGAATACCTGCAGGAGGTGAGTGGAAGATTTGTTTTTAGTATGAACTAAAACAAGCACTATGGGTTTGTGCAGCTGTGTGTATGTCTGCAGTTCAGGCCAAGGGAAGACAGATAACCTTTTAGGCAGGGCCCAACAATTTGAAGTGGCCTAGAAATGGCTCCCCATCTAGTGGCCTTTTGCAAGATCAGGAGTTTAAGAAGTCCTTTTCTCATACATTTTGAAGGCAATGTAGACCTTTTCTTACCATCGTGACCAAAAGATCACAGACCCCCTCCTAGGTGTTATCTCCAAGCCATAATCACTCCCTGACATCTGTTGATTCTCTGTCCATCCCTACCTGTGATAGACACAGAAAAGAGCTGCCAGGTCTCCCACCACAAGGGACACCTCTACATCCAATGCAGTAGTGTAGGTGGCAGGCAGCACTGACTGAGCCCTTTGGGCTGTGCCTTGGTCACTCTGTGGCTTCACTTGAGGCCACACTTGTCCTAAGACATATCTATACCTATCCACTGGGCTTATAATGCAATGTTTTGCCTCAACCATTTTGACCCAGTTAGCTACAACCCAGATGGGTAATTTTTATTCCAAAACTCTATGTGCATCAGACCAAGACTCTGATGGGCCTGCATCACAGTCTAACTGACCTTGCCCCTCCTTTTTCTATGAATTCTTTTCACAGGTGTTGACTAAATGAGCAGGAATGAGTGGACTAAATGGTGGCTCCACAAAAACATGTTCACATCTTAATCCCCAGAAGCTGTGATAATTGCCTATATGGGAAAAGATGTGGTTGAGGATTGTGGGACTTTCCAGGATTGTATATGTATTTCCAGGTCTTATATGAAAGCCCATGTGTTCTCATAAGATGGAGGCAGAGGAGCTTTTGAGAGAGAAAAACCAGTGTTGTGAAGACAGAGGTCAGTCAAGACTGGCACGATGCAACTGAACTCCAGCAGCCATCAGGAACTGGCAAGGAAGGAATCCTTCTGCCAGATCCTCCAGAGGAACAATGGATCTCATGATACCCTAATTTCAACCCAGTAAGCCCCAAGAATTGTGAGAGAATACAATTCTATTGGACTGCACCACCTAATGCATAGTAATTTGTTTTAACACTTGTAGGAATTCAATACAAACTCTGAAGTCTACTGAATATCAGTGTCCACATAGTCCCACCTGCAACATTCACCCACAGTTTTCTGTGAGCAAATGGAAGTAATGCTTGAGCTAAGATGTACTGCACTGGTAGAGCACTTGCATAGCAAGCTGGGTCCCTAGTTTCAGCTCCCAATACAGCAAAAGCACGGCCTGGCACAGGAAGTATAGGATAGATCCTCATGCAGAGCTGAAGGTTTCCTTCCTCCAAAACTCTAGACATTACTGAAGACCCTGCTCAGTCTTATGATTATTCAGAGGCTTTCTTGATAGTCCAGCTACCAGAGATCACTTTCTGAACCTGTCCCTTATGTTCTGGTCCACATGTTTGTGCCTGTACTGGCTACCTTTGTGTGAACTTGACACAGCTGGAGTTATCACAGAGAAAGGAGCTTTAGTTGAGAAAATGCCTCCATGAGATCCAGCTGTAAGGTATTTTCTCAATTAGTGATCAAGGGGGAAAGGCCCCTTGTGGGTGGGACAATCCCTGGGCTGGTAGTCTTGGGTTCTATAAGAGAGCAAGTTGAGCAAGCCAGAGGAAGCAAGCCAGTAAAGAACATCTCTCCATGGCCTCTGCATCAGTTCCTGCTTCTTGATCTGCTTGAGTTCCAGTCCTGACTTCCTTGGTGATGAACAGCAGTATGGAAGTGTAAGCTGAATAAAACCCTTTCCTCCCCAACTGCTTCTTGGTCATGATGTTTGTGCAGCAATAGAAACCCTGACTAAGACAGTGCCTCATTTGAGTTTGGTTTCAGGACCGTCTGTGTCCTGCTTGCCATCAAGCTCAGAGCTTCCTGAGTCAGGGGTGAGTGGGGTGGGGGGGCAGTGATGTGAAGAACTTTGTGTTCCCAATAACAAGGGATGGCAAGACACAAAGCATAGGGCTAGGAAATGCTCCTACTGTGACCAAAGATTGCCTTCTTTTGCCATTTCCTACATTGTTCATGAGCTATCCTGGCTACCAATCAAGGAGAGCCACTTCTCAATAGCCAAGATGCAAGTGAGACAACATACAAGAGACTTCAACCAGAATAGAATTATAATTGGCTATATTCTACTGGCTGAGATTTGAGTGGAGGCATTATTTTTCCAGTTTATATCAACCACACCTTTTAGCCTATAGGCTGGGCTATATGATTTGTGGGAACCAAAGAAAAATGGAAATGTGAGATGGGTCTATTCAGAAACAGCTCATAGTTGTAAGATGAAACAGCAAGCTAAGTTGAGGCCCTCTGCTGTGTAGGTTACAGGCTCATCAAGCAGGCAAGGACTACAGATACACTCCTTACACTGGCATGGAGTGTTGTTACCATTTATTGGGGGTTTCTTTGCCCTCCACACCCAAAGGGAGCAAGTGTAAGACAGAGGTAAAATATAATACATGCTTAAAGCTTTTAAGATCAGACTCAGTAGAGTGAACAGCACCCCAGCCCATGGATCTGACTGTATGTTGATTTCAGTGGTTTGGTAAATATGGTAATTGGTAATTGGTGAGTCTCCTGCCTGTGGTCTTACAACACCTAAACCTAAACATTTTTTCTGTAGTTAAAATAAATGCTATGTTGTTTACCTTTTCCAGGACATGCTTTTTGTGTACATAAAAATATGGAGGATTAGCTTTACTCTTGAAGAAATATTGTTCCCTGTAAGTCATGTGATGTCTATATTTGAAGGCAAATTTAGGAAAAGAACAGAGGCTGTCTTCGTAGAGAATGGAGACCCAAAATGCCATCTTAGAGGAAATCATAATTTGTTGTAGAAATATTTTGTTCCAACAGGGGTTTTTACCCAGCCTTGATCATTCAATTCCCTAATAAAAGATGCACACAACCTTTAAATATTTTTATACAACAATACAACAATAAGGCTTAAACAGCACAAGAGCTGGGAACATATCTACCCTCTATGCTATTAGAATCTACTTTGCTATTGATAACCCTGAGTTATTACGATGCTTCATCTGAGCTGCTCTTAACTCCAATTGGCCAGCCCTCCTTCACCTTCTACTCCTCGTGGTTCCCTTCCAACTCTAAGCCTGGGAAACCTAAACCCCATCTATGTCTCTTCTGCTTAGCTATTGGCTGTTGACATCTTTATTAAATAATCAGAAATAATTTGGGGACAGGGTCACTTGGGTCTACATGCAGATTCCAGGTCTCGGGGGCCCACACTTAGCTCTACAGTAGACAGCAAGACCAAACCTCAATACTGATTCCTACCCAGGGAGCCCCCATAATACCTCTGGCTGTTAGTCTGACTGTGGCCATTTTGGGTGCAGTCATGAAAGACAGCAGCCTCCATCACTCCCTCCCTCCATATTCTGACCCTCCAGCAGGCTCAGAAGAGAAAATTCCAGAGAATGTGGTACAGGGAGCTTTGCCAAGTACACCTGTGCCCATTATATAAAGATAATTGGCCCAGTGAGCACCAATGTTCACCTGGTTCATGATAATATGGCTCCCCCATCCACTCTACCCCTGTTGTCCACAGACATTGGCCCAGTTGAGCTTACAAGAACATAGGATATTCTCTGACCATCTTGCAGCTTTTGAAAGAACTTTAAATCATAAGAAAAGGTTGACACCCAAGCAGGGGACAACAGCATTTGCAAATGAAACAGCTCTCCAAGAAAGCAAGTTGGAGGCATTGCTCAGTAAAGGCAGGATAAGTCAGTGACACATACATTAGAACTTTGAAGAGACAGTAAGGAAAAAACAAGATTCCTGTTCCACTCAGGTAACCAAAGAATGGTTTCAAGCCTAGACTATGACCCTAGAGCCAGCATGCCAAACCCAAGGGAAAATTGGCTCAGGAAGAAGACATGGACCCTTTTGGATCCTGCCGCAGTCATTTGCAAAAATCAGTATATCAATGTTATTCTTTGCAGGAATGATATTCATTGTAATTGAGTTAATAAGCATACCATTTGTAGTAAATAATAATGCACTATAATTGTACACTGTTGGAAAAACCATAAAGGTGGCTACATGTGGGACCATGAAAGGCAGCCTGTTTTCTGGTCAAGCTAGGTTCAAACCCTGGAGACCCAGCAGATTAATCTTGGCTTAAGGGTCTCAGGTGCATTTTTTCTTTGGCGGTCTCAGGTGGATGGGAGAGGGGCCTGCTCTGCCCTGAGGTTGCAGTGTGCTCTTAGCAGACAGATTCCTGTTTTTTTTTTTTAACTAGGTTGCTCATGGTCTTGGGTCTCTGTGTGTGGAGGGTATGCTTTAGCTGGTTCTTGCATGGATGGTGCAATCATCCTCTGCTACCACTTCTGGGGCACTGGTCATGGGGAAATAAAAGGGGTGGGAGAGGTGACCCAAGTCCTGCCAGAGCTCTGGGGCTCTGGGCAGGCAGATGTGGGAGACTGTCGAGGGACCCCACAGAACTACTGCAGGATGGTTGTTGGGCCATGTTAGGCCACTGGACCCCATTCCAGGGAGTGGGGAAGTCCCAGTCTCAGCTCCGACTCTCAGGCACCACAGACCACTGGGTACAATGGGAGAGTTGGTTCTGGGGTCTCTGGGCCTCACGGAGGCCAGAGATGATAGGTTCTACGTCTCGGACATCTCAGATGCCTCTGGATGTCACGGAAGAGCTGAGAACAAAGTGGGGTCCCAGAGACAGCTTGGTCAGAGCCAGGGCCAAAGGGAAAAGGGGCAGGGGGCAGTCACTGGGTAGTTTCTGGGTGAGTGAGAGTCTGGCTAGCTCAGGCTGCTAGCTCAGAGGGTGGCTTGGGTTGGCTAGTGGCCCATGGCTAGAGAGCAGGAAGGCCTCCTGGTGGGTGGCTCATTATAGGGAAACCTGCTCCATTGCTCCAGTGAGCTGATCCTGATGAGAAGAGATGTCCATGGTTTCAAGGTGTTTATTGTAGAAAGGCAGAGAGAGGGAGAAAAGTAGAGAAGTAGAGGGCAGCCATGGCCACGTTGAGAGAGGGGAGAAGAGTGGGGAAGAAGGAGGGTGAAAGGTGAGAGTAAGACCAAGAGTTTAGAGAGACGAGGCAAGAGAGTGAGGAGGAGCCAAGCAGCCCCTTTTATAGTGGGCTAGGCTACCTTGTTGTTGTCAGGTCACTGTGGAGAGGAGCATACCTGGCTATTACCAGGTAACTGTGGGGGAGGAGTCCAGCCAGCCTATGTGACTGATGGCCACACAATTATGGAGCTGAGTCCTCATGTCAGGAGCCTATGTCTGGGAGCATGGCAAACAGGCTTTCTGTCCCCTGCAGATTAATCTGTTGGGTCTCTGGGGTTGGAACCTAGCTTGACCAGAAAACAGGCTGTCTTTCATAGTCCCACAGCTACACAGAACAGAGGCAGAATGAACTACAGTGTATCCACACAACAGCATGCCATGCCCTGTACATAGGGAAGATGAAGGGCTCCAAGAACTCACATAAGGAAAAGCAACATGGGTATTTATAGGGAGCTAATTTTTGTGCAGGAAAGAAGACATGTAAAACCCCATTTACATGTTTGCTCACTTGAAATATTCTAAACTAGATGCTATGAGAAATTGGAAATAATGATTTAATTGTATATCTTATGCATGCACAGTACAGGCTAGTAGGCTAGGAAGTGTGCCTGGAGCTCCGTTAAGAAAATGGCAGCCTTTGGTTTGGGTGAGAGTGAAAGATGCTTGGTCATTCTGTCTGCACAATGTTCATGTTGTTGTTTGTGTTAAGACATGAGTACAGAGTAGCCTTGTTTTATCTTGATCCATCTTAGTCAAAGAGGGGCCTTGTTTGATTTTGGCAATCTGAGGAATTGTTTATGTCTAAAGAGAAAACAAGGGCTGTACTGTCCTGGCCAAAGCCAGCTGTGGGAAACACCAAGGCTAAGGCCTAACTGATCATGCCAACCCAACTCTACCTCTCAAAATTTTCTGTCTCCTTTTCTCTAGGACCATTGGTAGAATTCAAATAGAGTCCATAGGTCAATAAACAGGGCTATTATCAACGTTAATTTCTTAGTATCAGTGAAGATTCAAGTTAAGTGATGTGTTAACATGTGAGGAACCTAACTGAACAGTATAAATATATTCTGCACTCTATTTTGTACCTTTGTTATAAGTATAAAATTATTCAAAAATAAAGACAGCATTTAAAAAAAAACATTAGTTAACCCTGTGTGTGTGTGTGTGTATGTGTGTGTTATGTGTAAATGTGTGTGTTGTATGTGTGTGTATGGTTTATGTGTATATGTGTATGTTGGTGTATGTGCTTATGTATGTGTTGTGTATGTGTATATGTGGTGTGTGTGTGTATGTGTGTGTGTGTGTGTACCACAGCAATCAAGTTGATGTCAATTCTTTGCTCCTACTATGTGGCTCCTTCAGGTTGTCAGTCTTTTCAGGAGGAACCTTTTACATTCTGAGTCATCTTGCTACCTCTAAGAGTTTTGTTTTATTTTATTTTATTTTATTTTATTTTATTTTTAAACCTTTACTCAAAGAGCAGAAATTAATTAGCACTGTGTGGAGAGGTTAGTTTGCATGTCAGGGTTGTGCAGTGCAAAACAAAACATGTATCCCAAAAATCCAAAGCATCATCTGTGTGACAAGATGCCCCTGACTATGAGAAACACATGGAAGCTGACCTGGCATCACAAGAGGATTTGGGTCTCCCACAGAAGGTATAGTCTAGGGCAGAGTTCATCAGATAGAAACATTACTCCTCCATTTCCATTGTTACTGACATTTCTTTGATCCAATCTGTTTATGTGAATGTATCCATCCTGGGACAAGTGCTGCTTGAACCGCAGTTGAAGATAACAGACACTTGGGGCTCCCCTATAGACCCATCTCAGATCCTTTCCATGCTATACACAAACCACAGTGTCCCTTGGAAAGCAGCTGCCAAGCATAGCTTAACCCACTCCCATTACCCTATCCTGCCATCTCTACAGTTATCACTTAACCAAATCTATCTATTTGAATCTTGCCTGTGCCTGCAACAACTCCCTAAGAAGGAAAATTAATCTTTAAGAGGAATTGTGCCAAAAGTAAGTCAGTAGTATTTGGCTTGTCAAAATAACAAATATTTTAATTTTTTTTTAATGATCCTACCCAGGACAGGAAAAGAGGCAAGCCATAAAAACTTTGTAAGAACATCATCCCACTGAAAAGCAATTTGATAAAGTTTGTCAAGACTCTTAAAAGGGAGTGGTGAGTAGAGTGGGGAGAAAAAGCCTAAAAGGAGATGGCACATTCTACCCTGTAATTCCACTTATGGGATGCAAGCCAAAGGAAGTCTTCAAGAATTCAGAGAAACGTATGAGCAGACTGCCTACAAAAATCATGTGTTAAATATCCATGACATCTACTAAAAAATGAGAATAAGTGGTATTGTTAATAGGTATAAACTACAAGACAGTGTAACATGGAAAAGGAGAAAACAGAATCACAAATTTGAAAGCTAAACAGTGAATAATTTTGGACCAAAAGAGCAGGATCCTAAACTGGCAGTAAAAAATTAGAGAACCACCTCAATTCAAAAATCCCTTTCCCCAAAGTTTGAGACTGACAATACCAAATCACATCAGAAATGAGAGCCAAGAAGTAGCTGGAGTCTGGATAAGGCTTCTTTTTAGAAGCAATTGGATCTCTGCCCTATCCCCAGTTTTCAGTTCCAAAGTCAGGGCTCTGAAAGATCAACAACAACAACAACAACAACAACAACAAAATCAGACACTCCTTCCCTAGACAGTGTGCATGCAGAGAGGGCCTGAAAGTTTGTATGTATGAAGACTGTATGTTCCCCACCCACTCTCAAAACTCTAGGCTGGAGAATAGAGGAGTGATCTGGCTCCCAGAAGCCCGTGCAGGAGATTGACATCAGAAGCTCCTCAAATAAGGCACTCACCAGGTGCCCACCAAGAGGGTTCTGGACTTTCCAAAGTCATCTTTTTCAGTTCCCTGTGACTTTTGTTTTCCTTCTAGTTTTGAGTCTCAACATTATTTTGAAATCATCTCAAGTCTTCAGAAAAGCTGATAGAAAAGTTCAAATACCTCCATGCACCCTGCATCTGCGTTGCTCATTGTTTGCTTTCTTCCCTGCGCCTACTTTTTCAGCCCTCACTGCCCTCTTCACCTATCTCCCTGTCTCCATTCCTGGATGGCTCTGATGCCTCATGCTCTGCCTTTTATATTCCCACTCTTTTCTGAGCTATTTTGGAGAGATTATAAATGTGCCCCTACATGCTTAAGTCCATATCTTAAAAGCAAAGGCTTTTATAACCACAATATGATGACCAGACCAGAGCAGTATCACTGAAATCCTATTAGCTGACTCCAGCATATCTTCAGTTTTTGTAAATTTCCCCAAAACTGTCCTTCAAGAATGTTTGGGGGTTTTGTTTTGTTTTGTTTTGTTTTGTTTTGTTTGTTTGTTTTTTCCTGTCTCATGATCTAATCCTGAACCACACATTGCACATAGTTGTTGTATGTCTTTGGTCTCCTTTAACTTGAAATAATTTCTCCACTTGTGCTTTGTCACTTTGATGTCTTTCTTTAAAATGGAGAGGCTGCTTGTTTTGTAGAATGTCATTCAATTGGGGTTGTCTGATTCAATATAGATTTTGCAGTTGGAGTAAGAAATGACACTGCAATTTTGTCACTGTGTCATATCACAGGGCATATGAGGTCAGTGTATGAAATGATTGGTGATGTTCATGTGGTTAAGATGTCCTCTGCTCACAAACCTCCACTGTAAGGTTAACATATAACTTTAGACATAATACTTTGAAATTATCAAAATAGCCTCTGTTCCTCAAACTTCCCACCTACTAATATTAGCATCCATTGGTAATTCTTATCTAAATCAGCTGTCACTAGAATGGTTGCCAAGTAGTGACTTTCTAATTCTTTTATTCCTGTTCCATTGATTGGTTGCAATCTTTGTACAAAAAAAAAAAAAAAAAAACTTTTTCTTTCCCCATACTTAATATTTTCTGTATGGACTAGTAGATTAATATTGAAAGGGTTATAGTTTACTAACATTTGTTTTAATACTTAAATTTTTCTCAGAGGTAGTGATTGAAATATCAGGAACACTTGACACCTTAAGGTAATGACTTCTAATTTCTGAAGAGAAATTGTTTCCAACTTTGAATAATTGGTTATATGTCTATTCAAATTATCCAAACTATTTCCAAATATTCAAGGTCTGAGTTTTTCTTTTTAAATGCCCTGTCCTAGGAAACCATCAAAGGATGTGTTTTGCTTAAAGAGCACAATAGGTCATAGTAAAGATGGTATGAGTTGTAGGAAAGCAGAGAGCTGGCATCTAGATGGGCAAGGATCCCAAGACATTAGTAAGGTAGTTCCTAGAGTCAGCTTAGCATCAGGCATAGACACACCCAGAAGGCCAGGTCAAATGAATTCAAAAGGTACTCCCTCAGACAGAAAACACAAACCCAGAGTGTCTGCTTGTTTTCAGAGCAAACTTACGCTGGTGAAGAATTTAGGTTAAATTAAAAGTAATTACAGTTGAAAAACACAAGCAAAGGCATTTTAACAATTAACTTCTGAGCAAAAAAATTATGCAAAAATTAAAAATGGGTATTGTATACCTCACGGGTGACCTATGAATCATATTTATGGAGACACAGAATATTGATTTAAATGAAGTAATGGTATAATCTATATTGAGAATAGAGGAAAGACCTTTATGAGAGGTGTGGGCTAAGGAAAAGATAATATAGTGAAATGAACCTTCATTTTCAATAGTGGAATTTCAAAAAGAAAATGTTTACCACAGACAAAATTAAGAAGTTTCCATTCAAACATGTTATTTAAAGAAGTACACTCAGTAGGAGAAGGAAACAGCTAAAAGTTGTCTGTTGTTGCCGATGTGGCAAGGCAAAGGGTGAAGGAGTAAAGCATCTCGATTTTATAACCAACTCTGCGGTACTATACGATTCCAGAAAATATACTGTTTTTACAAATGCAACCCTAACAATTTAACTGAACTGAAAAAATAGAATATGCATGCATTACAATGATAATCATGCCATTATATTTTAATTACCATACAAGGCAACAGGTTCATATGGCATCGTCATACATACTCTGCTTTGGTTGATAAAAAATATTATTTTAAACAGCAGAGTTGTTTCAGCTCGAATAGGTAGGGAAATGGCTCCAAAATTTGGGATATAACCACAGAATTTTGTATGTAAGTAGACTGAATTATTGTTTAGAAAGTGATTATGCCACAAGAAAACATGTACGGCCCAGATATGAAATATTTTGTGACAGGATAGTTTCAGTATTTGGGGGTTTTGTGTTCTGAACTGGAGTTTTTGTTTTTAAAATAAAAGTTTGTACAGAAAGAATAGAAGTAAGATAAAGTACTGGCAGTGGTTGAATTCAGAATCTCCAAAACTATATTTCTGTCTTTAACACATGTTGATTTGGAACTTTAAAATATTTCCAGAACTGCAAAGTTGTTACAGGCACTGGCTTTTCCATGGTACCTCACAACCATCTATAACTCTAGTTCCATGAGATATGATGCTCTCTCCTTGCCTCCTTGGGCACTGTATGCATGGTTCACAGACATACATGCAGGCAAAACACTCATATACATACAACAAAAATAAATAGGCAGACATGGTATTGTATTCCTTTGATCCCAGAACTCAGGAGGCAGAGGTAGATGGATCTCTGTGAGTTCGAGGCCAGCATGGTTTAACCTGATGCTGCTTATAGTCTAATGCTAATTTGGGCCCCCAAAACTGGTTGCCCCAGAGATGAGAGGATCCACAGTTAGAAGCTAGCTGAGTGATGCTGCCCCCAGGTGATTGTGATTTGTAAATAAAGATGTCAACAGCCAATAGCAGGGCAGAAGAGACATAGGTAGGATCTAGATGGGGTCAGAGAAGTGGAAGGAGATACTACAATACAAGAGGAGAAAGAAAGTGGCCATGGATTAAGAATCAAGAGAGCATAGCCCTGAGGTCTGCCTAATTGGAGCTAAGAGTAGCACAGATGAAACATAGTAAGTAATAACCCAAGGTTACTGTTAGGAAAGTAGATTCTAATAGCATGGAGGCTAGTTATCTGCCCAGCCCTTGTGATGATTAAGGCTTATTAAAAATGTAAAAGCTGAGTGTGTCTTTCATTCAGGAACACAGTAGCCAAAGGTGGAGTAGAAACCCTGGGCCAGGTTTAAATAATTTTCTACTACAGCCTGATCTATAGAGAGAGTTTCAGGTGAATTTCAAGACAGCCAGAACTATGTGAAAGAGACCCAATGAATATTGATGTATTCATTGTAGAAAAATATTAACATGGACTGAGTAGAAAATAAAAGAAATCCAGAAAAAATCCCGTATTAAAATATGGGATTGTCTCCTTGATATGCATTAAGTGACCCTAGAATGGCCATGACTGTCAGAGGTACCAAGATCACCACTGATTTTAAACTCTTTCAAGCAGATGTAACAGTTTCATGTGACTTTATGGTGCTAAATGTATAACAAAGCAGCTGAAGTAGCTCCTGTTGCCTTTTCTGTAATGAGGTTGAAGTTGAGGTTGGGGTAGAGACAACCATGTTTTATGTCAACTTGGAACATACTGCAAGATCTTGCCTCAAAACAAAATGAAACCAAAAGTGTTAATCAATATTCATGTTTATTTTTAAGTCTCAAAAATTGAAGTGCTAACACATTGGCATGCTAGAGAGAAGGTATCACCCCACCCTGGCACATCAAGTCTCTGCAGGCCTAGGCACATCCTCTACCACTGAGGCAAGGCATGGTAGCCCAGTTAGGTGAACAGGAGCTACAGACAGGCAACAAACATAGAGACAACCTCCCTCACTCTCATCCCCACCCCACCTGTACCTGAGCTCCAGTTGTTGACAGACCCACATAAAGACTAATCTACACATACGTTACATATATGCAGGGAGGAACAAGGGGGCACTAGGGCCAGCCCATGATTGTTCTTTGGTTGATGATTCAGTGTCTGGGAGCCCCCAAGGGTCCAGGTTAGTTGACTCTTGGTCTTCCTGTGGAGGCCCTATCCCCTTAGGGTCCCTCAATCCTTCCCCCCAACTCTTCCACTGAGCTCCATATAATGCTTGGCCATGGGTCTCTGCATCTGTTTCCATCAGTTACTGGGTGATGCCTCTCAGAGGACAGTTATACTAGGCTCTGGTCTGTAAGCATCTGTTTTGCATGTGCATACTATTTGGTTTTGTTATACTAAGGATAATTATCCACCCAGATGTCTGTGCAATGAGAGAGAAGTAAGGACTTCTCTCTCCAATCCATCATGCTTTTAAGAGCAGAGGAATCAGAGAACCAAGGGCAACTCTGGGCTGAGAGAAAGGGAATGATACAGCTGTGATTAAAATAAAAACGAAGAAGCCCAGAAGGCTGGAGGTGCAGCTCTGGGGCAAAGCACTTTCTAGCCTGCTTCACATTGATGCCCCAGCACTTCATAAAGGGAAAGGGGCCATGAGTAGAGGAGGGAAAGACAGGAATCTAACCCTAGACCCAGGAGTAAGGCAATGGTGTTAAGAATTAGACAGGTAGATAGAGGGAAGGAAGAGAGCAGAGAAAGAGTGTGACCCAGACACACACACACACACACACACACACACACACACACCCATACCTTGCAATCCCAGCCATTTCTTCCCTACTCTGTGGGTCAAAATAGGCAACCACACCCAGCTTGGAACTTGGCGCTGACTTTGGGAGACACTGTCTATTTTTCTTAACTTTTTTTTCTTTTTCTTTCCTGCTTGGCAGCCAGTTTGTGGGATTAGTGCCCACTCTGTTGTGCTATGGAAATTGTTTCAGCTGGCTCTGCACTGCTCCAGAAGCAGCTGCCAGGAGGTTAAGGGGCTGAAATGGAGCTGGCAAAAGCTCATATCATTTTTACAGAATTATCTGACTTCCCAGAAAGGCTGTAATAACTGGTTCTTGAGAATGAGGAGCCAGTATTCTGGTAAAGACAATCCCTGTCTCAAAAGCAAACCACAGTTCCCTCCCCTTGAGCCAGCTCTACAGTAGGCAACAGCAGGAAACAACCCGACAGGGCCTGTGGGCCAGAACAGATTCCACAGGATGCCACAGAACAGCTGCCTGCTTCCACTTGCTCAGTTTAGCACACACTGCCTGCATTGCAGGTCCTACTAGTATCACTTTGTTCTTCGTTAGGCATATTCATGGGTTCATTTCCCACTTTCCATTCTTGTTTTTGGTCTTCTTTTCTCTATTTCTTTCTTTCCCTCTTTCCTTCCTGCCTTCCTTCCTTCTTTCCTTCCTTCCTTCCTTCCTTTCTTTCTCTTTCTTTCTTTCTTTCTTTCTTTCTTTCTTTCTTTCTTTCTTTCTTTCTTTCTTTCTTCCTTCCTTCCTTCCTTCCTTCCTTCCTTCCTTTCTTCTTTTTAGCTGCAGTATGAGAGCATTTAATAAAATTTTTTGTCTGGAAGTTTTCTGTTGTGGTAAATCTCCAACTCAAATAAGCCCTGGCAATGAAAACACCACTCAATTAATATGAATACATGCTGTGCGCCTACAGTGGGCATATCTACCACTATACTACTAGCTTTCACGTCTATGAGACCCCTTAGAACTTGCAATTTCTCCAGGCCATGTAATTCTGCTCCGCTTTTCTTCTTCTTCCTCCTCCTCTGTGTCCTCTCCATCTTCCATTTTCTCCTTCTTCTCTCTCCCAACTTTCCACTTTACCTTCCCTTTATCTGCCCAATCATCAGCTCTCCTTTATTTTACAAATTAAGATGGGTAGAATGTTTACAGGAAATCACTTGAGTGCCAACTCATTCCTTGTTCACAACCACTCACAGGAGAAAGAAATTAACATAAAATATAATTAGCCCCAGGGCGATCCACAACAGTTCTCTCTGTCTCTCTGTCTCTCTCTCTGTCTCTCTGTCTCTCTGTCTCTCTGTCTCTCTGTCTCTCTCTGTCTCTGTCTCTCTCTCTCTCTCTCTCTCTCTCTC
>NC_034613.1:10899999-10903773 GCF_900095145.1 Mus pahari | reverse complement strand
CACACACACACACACACACACACACACACACACACACACACAAAGGAGTACCATCATCACCAAGTGAACTATTTCCTTTTTTCAAGAAATGTCATGCAGGCCTGGTAACTTAGGCTTGTAATCCTAACTACTCACGAGGCTACAGCAGAAGGATCTCTAATTCAAAACCTGTGAGGATTGCATAACAAATATAAGGCCAACTTTGGCAATTTGAGACCCTGTCTCAAAATAAAATGTTGAAAGAGAGAAAGAAGGGGGGATTAGCAGTAGAGCAATTACTAATCAGGTAGAGGGGGCATTCCAACCAAGCCTTAGTTTTATCTGCTATTAAGCTTCATCTAAATGGTATTGTATGATATGTTCTTTAAGGGCTCCATGTTGCAAAAATATTTAATCTCAATCCAGGGTTTCTACCCTGTCTTTGATCATTCAGTTCCTGTAAAAAAGACATACAGCTCTTATTATTTACAATAAGCCTTAATCAGCACAAGAGCTGGGCAGCTATCTACCCTCTATGCTATTATGTCTATTTCCCAGACAATAATCCCATTATATAATTTGCCATATTTCATCTGGGCTACTCTTAACTCCAATAGCCAACCCACATGACCATTATATTAAGATTCTTACCCCATGGTGCCTTCTCTTCTCTCCACCTTTTTTTTCATCTCATGGTTCTCCTCTGACCCCAAGCCCAGGACTCCTAAATCATTCCTATGTCTCTTCTGTCCAGGTATTGGATGTCAGCATCTTTATTCACCAATCAGGGATAACTTGTGGGATCAAGGTAACATATCATCACCTGTGCAGTCTCTGTGAGCAAACAGTATTTAGCATAGCAAAAGACCAAACCTCAAAAGCTTTTGTGTGTCTATAGTTCGTTTATTTTCTATTGCAGAATAGAATTCTGTTGTATAAGACCATATCATATTGACTTATTTGGGTTATTGTTAGTTCAAATGCATATGAGTAAAGCTGTGATGAATATTTTTTGTAAGTCTTTAACATATGCACACCTTACTCTACTAAGCAATCTATTCTCCCAGGTAGCAATAAGGCAGTAAAACTCTGGGTCCAAGTTCACATTGTGGCACACACATATAATTCCAGCACTCAGGAGTTCAAAGCCATTCTTGGCTATAAAGTGAATGTATGGCTAGCCTGGGCTACATGAGAGTCATCCTAAATACAAAATTTAAATTAAATAAAATAATAAGAAAATGCAATGTGTGTGGTGAGACATCTCCTAGAGTCTGAGATTACTGATAGATTTAGAGTCAAAGAAAGTGCTTCATTTTGCCTCAGTCAAGTAAGATCCCTAATGTTTCTTATAGTTTTGAGGCATGCTGCCTGTTCTTGGTTGTTTACTTGACTACAGTTATAATCAATTAAAGCCATGGGCAATCTGAGAGAAATTTTCTTGGATGGATCTTCTGAAGTGGGAAGACCCACCTTAAATCTGGTAGCAGCCCAAATAAAAGGGTGTGGAAGAAGGAAACATTTGCTTTTTGCCTGCTTGCCTTCACTCTAGCTGGCAAATTAAACTATCCTGTTTAGGCATTCCTTCACTTGTGTCAGAACCTACTTCTTCAGGATTCCATTGTAGATTGAAGATTGGTAGCTCTCTAGGAATTCCTTTGCTGCTTAGCATACAGTCTGGGGACAATCTGCTTCTGGATCTTGGATTCTATTTAATCTAACTTTGAAAAGAGACTTTCTTCATTAATTTCCAGACTGGCCCCAAAGATTTTTATAAGTAAGATTATAATGGAATATAAGTAAAAGGAACATTTTTAGTTCTACATTTGCATTTAAAAAAATGTAGTGCCCAAGAAAGGAAGCACCATTCAAATAGGACCTCATGAAGGCCATCTGTAATTAGAAAACTGAATATAAAGTCATGCACTTGAGTGCCAGGATGTCTCTTATGTTATATTCATTTTATGACCTGTTTTTGACATACACACGCGCGCACACACACACACACTCAGAATTATGGAAAAAATAAAAGATATGTAAAAATAGTCGCAGTATATAATGCAATGTTTTGATATATGTTGTGAGATTACTGGCACAATTAAGTTAATTAACATATTCATCACTATAATTGCAGGCTTTTCCACTGGCCTCCAAGTTCATGAAAAAACAACTCTGAGACTGAATTAATACGAATAAATAAATGCTTAGGCCAAAAGCTTTGTCTTCCTCCTGCTAGCCTGTAATTTAATTATCCCGTTTATTCTATTCTAAGTCCTGTCAGTGGTTGGTTACCTCTTTTCATGCAGTTTCATGCGACCATCTTGCTCCAAATTCGGAGTGACTCCACTCCTGTGCCTGACCCTCTTCCAGAATCCTCTCTCTCTACTGGAGCTTCCACCTTCTATTTCTTGCCTATGCTAATAGGCCAACAGCTTTTTTATTGACAGGTGATGCTTCCAAACAGAACAGAAGAGATTATCCCTACATGTTGCTTCACATACTTTTTGTTTGTGATGTAGATGTTTAAGATTTAATCTCTTAGAAAATTTCAATTCTACAAGTACCATAGTACCACAGTACCCTTAACTGTGTCACCGTGCTGTACCTTAAATCTCCAAAACTTCTTCATCCTACACAACTTGAACTTTGTACTCCTTTACTACCATTTCCCCCATGATAGTCCCTTGTACACCATTAATCTGTAGTATTAATAATAAACTCAGTTAGATAAGCCAGGCACAGGGGAAAAAATTCACGTTCTTTCACGTGTGCAGATCCTAGCATGTAATATTTATGCATATGTATACTAGTTGATGAGTGTGTGTATAGGCCACAAAATTAGGAGGGGGGAACCAGAAGAGGGATAATTGAGGGGCTGAAGAAATAAAGGGAGGCAATAGGGCACATGTGCTGTATAAAAGTAAAGGATATCATAGAGAGTTGAAAGACATAAGAGGGGTTGAGGTAAGGGTGACAAGTGAGAAGATATAGGAAGAGAATTAATAAAAACTAATTTTGCTTGAAAATGGCATAGTGGGAAAAAAAAGAAAATGGCATAGTGAAACTTAATACAGTATGTGTTAGTAAAATTTCCTAACTGAAGAAATAAATAAACTCAGCTAGTTTTGGTGGCACATACATTATCCTATCACTTGGGAAGCAGAGGCAGAAGACTCCATATTTAAAAGTCATCCTGGGTTGTATAGCGAGTACTAAATCTGGCAGGGTTATATAGCAAGGCTTTGTCTCAATAATAAAAACTGAAACAAAAGTTCAGATATTGTTTTGGTATTCAAAGACAGCCTGAGCTATCTTAGCAGAATTCTGTATATAGTAAGCAAATGAATCTAAAGGTTTAGCAATTATAAGATCCTGAGTTCCTCTCTCAGGATTTCAGAAAAAAATAAGACAATACAGCTGATAAAAGTTTAGGATAGCCGGGCAGTGGTGGCACATGCCTTTAATCCCAGCACTTGGGAGGCAGAGGCAGGCAGATTTCTGAGTTCGAGGCTAGTCTGCTCTACAAAGTGCATTACAGGTCAGCCAGGGCTACACAGAGAAACCCTGTCTCAAAAAAAAAAAAAAAAGTTTAGGATAATTGTCATTGTTATGTCAGTTTGATGGTTAATCTCAATTATCAAATTATCAAATTGATGAGATTTAGAATCACATGGAAGATAGGCCTTTGGCCATGCCTGTGGGGAATTACCTTGAGTGGGTTGACATAGAAAAATCTACCTAGGGCTGGTGAGATGGCTTAGTGGGTAAGAGCACCCGACTGCTCTTGCAAAGGTC
>NC_034613.1:10886928-10899634 GCF_900095145.1 Mus pahari | reverse complement strand
ACATCATGGACTATATTCTTGAACTATGAGCCAGAATAAATCCTTTCTCCATTAAGTTGTTTTTGTCTGGGTATTTTATATCAACAACAGAAAAGAGACAGTTAAAGAATTGACTAAATTAAGGAAATTTTAAAGTAAGTTTTTTTTTTTTTTTTTTTTTTGGTTTTTTTTTGTTGTTGTTGTTGGTTTGCTTGTTTCTTTGAGACAAGCTCTCACTATGTAGTCCTGGCTGATCTGAAACACACTATATAGATCAGGCTAACCTTGAACTCACAGAGATCTGCCTGCCTCTACCTCTCTAGTGCTGAACTATAAGTGTATACCACAATGCCTAGCACACTGTTCAAAAATATTTTTAAATTTAGTTTATATTAATGTTAAGACCTAGGTAACTGCTGACTGTCTGATACTTCTGTAGCCATTTTGTTTTATGCTTATACTTAGCTATCTTACATTACAGAGGACCTTTTTCATGCCCACGTTAAACATTAACTGCATATCCTGTTCTATGCTTTGGTATGCTTGGAAATTCCCCATACCCTCGAAATCCTTTAGAGGCAATCATAGTAAAGGTCAGTTAGAACTTCTTTGTGTAGTTAGCTACAATAAGTTTAGGCCCAAACAAAGTATGACAACTATCAAGCAGTGCTTCCTGCATCTGCATATGAGCTTTTATGGTTGCTATGAGCTTCTATGTTGTTTTTTTTTTTTTTTTAAATACTCTGCATCTGGGAAACAGTCAGGACCTCAGTCTCAGCTCATGAGTCTGAACTGCATCATTGATCAATTAGTCCCGGAGAGTGTGTTCAATAAACTCTCCCTGATGGCTGAGATGTGTGTTTGAGTGGTGTGGGATGATTCTTGAATGCTAACAACTAAAAACAAAAGCAAAATAAAATAGACTACTGTTTCCAGCAAACATGGGATGAAAGGAGTTATTAGCCCTCTCACCTGAAACTAGTAAAAAAAAGAGAAACTGAACAAAATACATCAAGCTTATTTTCAGATATTAAAATGTCTATAAATGAAAACTTGTGAGCATCACAAGTCAGTAATCCCTAAGGAAACAAAAATCAATGAAGTGAGTCTTAGAATGGTACCTTCTTAATGCTAGCAAAGAGTTTCTTGGTCACATCCCAGGAAGAGACAAGATAAATGTAAACCAGTGCTTTCCTTGAAAGAGACAGTTGAAATTTTAAGGAATCCAAAACAACTAAAAGTTTATAGGGGAGAGTATCAGAGTAGATAGAAATACATAGAACAATAGCTCTAGAGAGAATTCCTTTCAAGTTTTTTTTTTTTTTAAAAATCAGCATAAGTATGAAGTACCTCCAGGGGCCTACCAAAGCACAAAGAATCAAGAGAGCTGGATAGATGGCTCTGCAGTTAATAGCACTGGCTGCTCTTCCAGAGGACATAGGTCTGATTTCTAGCATTCACATGGTATCTCTAGACTTTTTTTTTTATTTAATTTTATTTTTTTACTTACTCACTTTTCATCCTGCTTGCTGCCCCCTCTCAGTCACCCTCCCACTACACTTCCCCACTCCCCCTTCCCTTCTCCTCTGAGCATCCACACACTCACACACCCAGGTATCTCCCTGGCACTTCCAGTCTCTGCAAGGCTAGGCACATCCTCTCCCACTGAGGCCAGACAAGACAGCCCAGCTAGAAGAGTGTATCCCACAGACAGGCATCAGCTTTTGGGATAGTCTTTGTTCCAATTGTTCTGGACCCACAAGAAGACCAAGCTGCACATAAGAGTGGGGAGGCCTAGATCCAGCCCCTGTATGCTTTTTGGTTGGTAGTTCAGTCTCTGAGACCCCCCCAAGAGTTCATATTAGTTGACTTTGTTGGTCTTCCTGTGGAATTCCTACCCCCTTCAGGGCTGCAATCCCTTCCTCCCATTCTTCCTTGAATTCCCAAGCTCTACCACTATTGGTCTGTGGGTGTCTTTATCTGTCTGAGTAAGCTGCTGCGTGGAGCCTCTCAGAGGACAACCATGCAAGACTCCTGTCTGCAAGCCTAACAGTGTCATTAATAGCATCAGGGATTGGTACTTGCCTATGGAATGGGTCTCAAGTTGGGCTCTTTATTGGTTGGCTGTTCCCTCAGTCTGCTCCATCTCCCATGACTGCATTTCTCATAGACAGGATAAATATTGAGTTAAAAGATTTGTGGGTGGGTTGGTGTCTCTGTCACTCTACTTGGGTTTTGTACGGCCACAGGAGGTGGCTTCTTCGGGTTCCATATTCCCAGTATAGTGAGTCACAGCTAAGATCACCACCATTGATTTTTGGGCATCTCCCTTATCCCAAATCTCTTTCTTCTCCTGGAGATGCCCCTCACCTCCTCATCTTTGGGACCATGAAAGGCAGCCTGTTTTGGTTGAGTGAGGCCTGCTCCAGAGACCCAGTATAAAACTCTACAAGGGACAGAGCAGTGAGCCATGTTCCCAGACACAGGTGCGTGGAACCACAGAGTCCCCAACTCCATAATTCTGTGACTATCAGTCACACAGACAAAGCTCCAAGCTCCTGGCATTCTAGCTAGACTCCACCCTCAGTTAACTGACAATAGCCAGGTGTGCTCCTCTGCATAGCTACCCTGCAACTGCAAGAAAGCCCAGCCCACTATAAAAGGGGCTGTTTGGCCCTTCTCGCTCTCTTAAGCTCTCACCTTTCTTACTCTCATCTCTAGCTCTCCTTTTCTCCCCCTTTTCCCCCTTCTCTCCATGTGGCCATGGCCGGTCTCTCTCTTCTTACCTTCTCTCTTTCTCTCTGACTTTCTACAATAAAGCTCTAAAACCATAGACTAGACAGGTCATCAAGGCCTGCTGTACTTGAATGATGGAATAGGCTTTCCTCTGAAGAGTTGCTTCTAACCTCCCACCAGAAGGCTTCCCTGCACTCCAGCCATGGACCAGACAGACCATGGACTCTTGCCCATGTAGGAAGCACCCAGTGCCCCCTCTCCCTCTGCCCCCTCCTCTCTTAAGCTCCATGGATGACTGAGCTGACCCCAGGTCCTCCACTTTGTTCTCAGCTCTTCAGCAACATACAGTGTCATCTGGGATGTCTGAGACTGAGAACCTGTTATCTCTGGCCTCAGAGACCTCAGACTGCTTCCTGTCCACCCCAACCTCCCATTCTCGTGGACTGGATCCGTGGCTTCATACAGCCAGACACCCACCTGGGTCTGCATGGGGAACACATGGCAGTCCTCTGCATTGCCAGCCCAGAGCACCGGAACTCTAGTGGAATGCAGGTTTTCTCCCACCCTCTTTATTCTCCCATGCCCGCTGCCTAATACTCACCCCCATCAGTTACAGATTTCTATTCATTTTTATGGCCATCTAGCCACTTATTCCTGTCCTTATGCACATCTCATTCTGAATGCCCCCATCCCCCTCTCTCCTAAATACCACCTTTCATCTGCCTCCTATGACGATTTTATTCCTTCTAAGTGAAATTCAAGTTTCTTCACTTGGGCCTTCCTTCTTGTTTAGCTTCCTTGTGTCTGTGGAGTGTAACATGGTACCTGTAGTTTATAGTTAATATCTACTTATGAGTACATACCAACCATGTCCTTTTATGTCTGGGTTACCTCATTCAGGATGATATTCTAGAGTTCCATCCATTTGCCTGCAAAATTCACGATGTCTTGGGTTTTAGTAGCTGAATAGTATTCCATTGTATAGATGTACCACATTTTCTTTATCCATTCTTCAGTTGAGGGACATCTGTGTTGTTTCCAGTTTCCTGCTATTATGAATAAGGCTGCTATGAACACAGTTGAGCAAGTGTCTTTGTGGAATAGTGGAGCATCTATTAGGTATATGTCCAGAGGTAGTATAGCTGGGTCTTGAGGTAGAACTACTCCAACTTTCCTGAGAAATCGCCAAATTGATTTTCAAAGTGGTTGTACAAGTTAGCACTCCTACGTAGTCATTCTGATGGGTATAAGATGGAACCTCAGTGTTGTTTTGATTTGCATTTCCCTGGTGGCTAAATCTTTGAACATTTCTTTAAGTGTTTCTTGGCCACTTGAGATTCCTCTGCTGAGAATTCTTTGTTTAGTTCTGTATACCGTTTTTAACAGGGTTATTTGGGTTGTTGTCTAACTTCTTCAGTTCTTTGTAAATTTTGGGTATTAGCCCTCTGTCAGATGTAGGGTTGATGAAGATCCTTTCCCAATATGTAGGTTGCTGATTTGTCCTATTGACAGTGTTCTTTGCCTTACAGAAGCTATGCAGTTTCATGAATTCCCATTCATCAATTGTTGATCTTGGTGCCTGAGCCACTGGTGTTCTGTTCAGGAAATTTTCTCCTGTACTAATGCATTCAAGGATATTACCCATTTTGTCTTCTATGAAATTTAGCATATCTGGTTTTATACTGTGGTCCTTCACCTACTTGGACTTGAGCTTTGTGCAGGGTAGTAAGTATGGGTCTATTTTCATCTTCTATGTGTAGACATCCAGTTAGTCTATTACCATTTGTTGAAGATGTTTTCATTTTCCCACTGTATGGTTTTGGCTTCATTGTCAAAAACCAAGTATCCATAGGTGGGTGAATTTATTTCTGGGTCTTGAATTCTATTCCATTCATCAACCTCTCTTATTCTATACCAATACCATGCAGTTTTTGTTACTATTGTGCTGTAGTACATTTTCAGGGATGGTGATTCCTCCAGAGATTCTTTTGTAGTTCAGGATTGTTTCAGCTATCCTGGGTTTTTATTTGGTTGTTGGTTTGCTTTTCTATATGAAGTTGAGAATTGCTCTTTTAAGGTCTGTAAAAATTGATTGGAATTTTGATGAGAATTGCATTGAATATGTAGATTGCTTTTGGTGAGATGAACATTTTATTATGTTAATCCTACCTACCCATAAGCATGATAAACCTTTCCATCTTCTGATATCTTCTTTAAATTCTTTGTTCAGAGACTTAAAGTTGTTATACAGATTTTTCACTTCTTAGGTTAGAGTTACACAAAGATATTTTATGTTATTTGTGGTTATTGTAAAGTGTGTTGTTTCCCTAATTTTTTTCTCAGACTGTTTATCATTTATTAAAGGAGGGCTGCCAATTTCTTTGAATTAATTTTATATCGATCCACTTTGCTGAAGGTGTTTATCAGCTGTAGGAGTTCTCTGATAGAATTTTTAGGGTCACCTATGTATACTATCATACTGTTCCCAAATAGTGATACTTTGACTTCTTCCTTTTCAATTTGTATCCCCTTGATCTTCTTTAGTTGTCTTATTGCTCTGGCTAGAACTTCAATAGTAGAGATGCTTTATGCTTCACTCCATTTAGTTCGATGTTGGCTATTGGCTTGCTGTATATTGCTTTAATTATGTTTAGGTTTTGTACCCTGCATCCCTGATTTCTCTAATATCTTTAACCTAAAGAAGTGTTGGATTTTATCAAAGGCTTTCTCAATGTCTAATGAGATAATCATGTGATGTTTTTTCTTTCAGTTTGTTTATATGGTGGATTATGTTGATGGATTTTCTTATATTAAACCATCTCTGGATCCCTGGGATGATGCCTACTTGATCTTGATGCATGATGTCTTACGTGTTCCTGGATTCAGTTTGCGAGTATACTATTGAGTCTTTTTGCATTAATATTCATAAGAGAAGTTGGTTTGAAATTCTCTTTCTTTGTTGAGTCGTTGTGTGGTTTAGGTATCAGGCTGACTGTGGTCCTTCCATTTCTATTTGGTGGAATAGTTTGAGAAGTATTGAAATTAAGTCTTCTTTGAAAGTCTGGTAGAATTCTCCACTAAAACCATCTGACCCTGGGTTTTTATTTGGTGGAGAGATTCATAATGACTGCTTATATTTCTTTAGGGGTTATGGGGCTGTTTAAATAGTTTTCCTGGCCTTTATTTACCTTTTATAAGTGGTATCTATCTAGAAAATCATCCATTTTGTTAAGATTTTCCAATTTTGTTAAGTATAGGTTTTTGAAGTCCTAATGATTCTTTGAATTTTTTCAGTGTCAGTTGTTATGTCTCCCTTTTCATTACTTATTTTGTTTATTTGAATACTGCCTATCTGTCTCTTGGTCAGTTTGGGTAAAGGTTTGTTTGTTTAGTTGATTTTCTCAAAGAATTAGCTCTTAGTTTCATTAATACTTTGTATTGCTTTCAATGTTTTTAACTGATTGATTTCTGCCTTGATTTTGATTATTTCCTGCCTTCTACTAATCTTNTGTGAGCTTGCTTCTTTTTTTGAGCTTGCTTCTACTACTTCTTTTTTTTAATCTATAGCTTACAGGTATAGTTTTAAATTGCTGATATGAAAACTTTCTAATAGGCATTTAGCACTATGAACTTTCCTCTTAGACCTGCTTTCATTGTATACCATAAATTTGGGTATATTGTGCCTTCATTCTCACTGAATTCTTGAAAGTTTTTAAGATAAGAACTTGTTTTATTGATTTTAAAATAAATATTGATGCTTCTCCATTATCTGCCACCCTACAAAATTTTGAATGTGGAATGTTCAACAGCCTAAGAGGTTTTAGTAGGCTACAAAACCAGCAAAAAATCCTGTTGTCTAATGATGAAATGCTGAGAATAATTGTTGTTTTGAGTAGCTGATTACCAGCTTGGAAAAAAACACTTTTGCACAAGACTAAATGCAAAAGTCAATTTCTGGCCCTTTTGGTCTGCATCAGCTCTAGGCCACCTAGAGCGTGAACTCAGCAAACAGTCCCACAGTCCCCAGAGGACTCTCCACACTGCAGGTGCCCTAGCATGCCCAGGATCTTAGGATCACTGGTGAGTGGAATACAACATCTGTTCCAAACCAATTGTGATGGGCCTGGAACAACAGGAGCAAGAACACAGGAGCCCCGCCTGGCCAGCAGCTTAGGTTCCTTCTGTTCAGTGCTGGTAAACCTTGGTTTCAAACACACCAGACAGCACCACGGACCCAGGGAAGACACCACTTCCAGATGCTGTGACACACCTTGGATCTTAGGAATTCAGAATCCCAGGATAACAGGAGCTTGGTCGCACCAGGATCTCAGGGTCTCAGAGGAAGCTTGACTGCCAANAACTCTGACACACCCAGAATCTCAGGTTCACAGGNACCCACAATCAAAGGATCACAGAGAAAGCTGAACTCTGAGGAGTGCTGAATCAACTGGGATTATAAGAAGGACAGGCTCCAATCAGATATATTGAAGACAACAAGCACTTGAGACAATCAGAGGGCAGGAAGCAAGTGTAAGAACAGAAGCAACAGAAACCAAGATTATTTAGCATCATCAGAACCAAACTCTCCCACCATAGTAAGTCCTGGATACACTACCACACCAGAAAACCAAGATAAGAATCTAAAGTCATTTCTCATGATGATGATGGAGGACTATAAGAAGGAAATAAATAACTACCATAAAGAAATACAGGAGAACACAGGCAAACAGCTAGAAGCCCTTAAAGAGGAAACACAAAAATCCCTTAAAGAGTTACAAGAAAACACTACCAAACAGGTCAAAGAATTGAAAAAAAACATCCAGGAATTAAAACTTGTTGCCTCCCCCAGCCTTGAAATAGGCTGACTTTGACCTTGCTTCCACTGAGCCTGAGACCACCTGGAGTGGAGCCTTCCAACCTAGGTGGCTCTATTGTTGGCTCTTTTGTTCTACAGTTGCTGCTACATCACTACCTGCTGAGAGACTCTTGAGATATTCCAAAGACAGCATCCTGCAGATCTGCCTACAGGCTTGCACCTGTAGGCCAGGCACCAAGAATGGATTGGGAGGGAATGGGCCTCCCCCTATTTATAAGCTCAGACTCTTAGTAAAATTTTAAAGCTTTGAACAGAAAATCATGTCTTGGCATCCATTATTTTTCTCACTATTTTTCTCCCATACAGTTCCTGCCTCCCACTCAAGAACCCAATTAGTGTGGCTTCAGGCAGCTACAAAAACAGGAAGTAGAAACAATAAAGAAAGCACAAAGGGAGACAATTCTGGAGATAGAAATCCTAGGAAAGAAATCAGGAACCATAGATTTGAGTATCAGCAAAAGAATACAAGAGATAGAAGAGAGAATCTCAGGTGCAGATGATTCCATAGAAAACATGGACACAACAATCAAAGAAAATGCAAAATGCAAAAAGATCCTAACTCAAAATATCCAGGAAATCCAGGACACAATGAGAAGACCAAACCTAAAGATAGTAGGTATAGATGAAAATGAAGAATTTCAAATGAAAGGGTGAGTAAATATCTTTAACAAAATTATAGAATAAAACTTCCCTAACCTAAAGAGAGAGGTGCCCATGAACATACAAGAAGCCTACAGAACTCCAATAGACTGGACCAGAAAAGAAATTCGTCCCAACACATAATTATCAGAACAACAAATGCACTAAATAAAGATAGAATATTAAAAGCAATAACGGAAAAAGGTCAAGTAACATACAAAGGCAGACCTGTTAGAATTACACCAGACTTCTCATCACAGACTATGAAATCTAGATAATCCTGGACATATGTTATACAGACCCTAAGATGGAACACAAATGCCAGACCAGGATACTATACCCAACAAAATTCTCAATTACCATAGATGGAGAAACCAAAGTATTCCATGACAAAACTAAATTCACACAATATCTTTTCATGAATCCACCCATTCAAAGGATAATAAAGGGAAAAATTCCAACACAAGGAGGGAATGATGCCCTAGAAAAAGCAAGAAAGTAATACTTCAACAAACCTAAAAGAAGATAGCTGCAAGAACAGAATCCCAACTACTTTTGCTTAATATCTCTTAATATCAATGGACTCAATTCCCAAATGAAAAGACATAGACTAACAGACTGGCTACATAAACAGGACCCAACTTTTTGCTGTTTACAGGAAACCAACCTCAGTAAAAGGCTGGAAAATAATTTTCTAAGCAAATGATCTGAAGAAACAAGCTGCAGTAGCCATTCTAATATTGAATAAAATGGACTTCCAACCCAAAGTTATCAAAAAAACCAAGTAGGGGCACTTCACCATCATCAGAGGAAAAATCTTTCAAGATGAACTCTCAATTCTGAANATCTATGCTCTAAATGCAAGGGCATCTACATTCATTAAAGTAGCTTTAGTAAAGCTCAAAGCACACATTGCACCACACACAAAAATAGTGGGAGATTTTCACATGCCCACACTCTCATCAACAGATAGATCCTGGAAACAGAAACTAAACAGAGACACAATAAAATTAACAGAAGTTATGAAACAAATGGATTTAACAGATATCTACAGAACATTTTATCTTAAAACAAAACAATATACATTCTTCTCAGCACCTCAAGATACCTTATCCAAAATTAGCCATATAATCAGTCACAAAACAGGCCTCAAAAGACACAAAAATATTGAAATTATCCCATGCATCTTATCAGATCATCACGGACTAAGGATGATCTTCAATAACAACATAAATAATAGAAAGCCAACTTATATGTGGAAGCTGAACAACACTTTAATCAATGATAATTTGCTCAAGAAAGTAGTAAAGAAAAAACTTAAAGACTTTGTAGAGTTTAATAAAGATAAGGCCAGAACATACCCAAACTTACGGGACACAATAAAAGTACTCCTAAGAGAAAAACTTATAGCTCTGAGTACCTCCAAAAAGAAACTAGAAAGAGCACACAATAGCAGCTTGACAGCACACATAAAATCTCTAGAACAAAAGAAAGGAAATTCAACCAAGAGGAGTAGACAGCAGGAAATAATCAAACTCAGGGCTGAAATCAACCATGTAGAAACAAAAAGAACTATGCAAAGAATCAGTCGAACCAGGATCTGGGTTTTATTTGTTTTTTTTTGTTTGTTTGTTTGTTTTGTTTAATTTTTTGTTTTTTTTCTTTGTTTTTTATTTTTGTTTTGTTTTGAGAAAATCAGCAAGATAGATAAACCCTTAGCCAGACTAACTAAAGGGCACAGGGACAGTATCCTAATTATCAAAATCAGAAATGAAAAGGGAGACATAACAACAGAACATGAGGAAATCCAAACCATCATCAGGTCCTACTACAAAATGCTACACTCAACAAAACTGGAAAGCCTGGACGAAATGGACAATTTTCTACAAAGATACCAGATGAGAAAGTTAAATCAGGATCAGATTAATGATCTAAACAGTCCCATTTACCCTAAAGAAATAGAAGCAGTCATCAATAGTCTCCCAACCAAAAAAATCCAAGGACCAGATGGGTTTAGTGCAGAGTTCTATCAGACTTTCAAAGAAGACCTAATTCCAACTCTCCTCAAACTATTCCACAAAATTGAAACAGAAGGTACTCTACCCAATTCATTCTATGAAGCCACAGTTACTCTGATACCTAAATCACAAAAAGATCCAATAAAGAAAGAGAACTTCAGACCAATTGCCCTTATGAATATCAATGCAAAAGTACTGAATAAAATTCTCACAAAACGAATCCAAGAATACATCAGAATGATCATCTATCATGATCAAGTAGGCTTCATCCCAGGGATGCAGAGATGGTTTAATATACAGAAATTCATCAACATAATCCACTATATAAACAAACTCAAAGACAAATACCACAGTATCATCTCATTAGATGCTGAGAAAGCGTTTGACAAAATTCAATACCCATTCATGATAAAAGTCTTGGAAAGATTAGGAATTTAAGGCCCATACCTAATCATAATAAAAGCAATATACAGCAAACCAGTAGCCAACATAAAACTAAATGGAGAGAAACTTGAAGCAATCCCACTAAAATGAGGGACTACACAAAGCTGCCCATATTCTCCCTACTTATTCAGGTTATCCAGAATATCAAATAATCCAAATAAAAAAATGGGGTATAGAGCTAAATAAAGAATACTCAACTGAGGAATACCGAATGGCTGAGAGGCACCTGAAAAAAATGTCCAACATTCTTAATCATCAGGGAAATACAAATCAAAACAACCCTGAGTTTCCACCTCACACCAGTCAGTATGGTTAAGATCAAAATTTCAGGTGACAGCAGATGCTCATGAGGATGTAGAGAAAGAGGAAGACTCCTCCATTGCTGGTGGGATTGCAAGCTGGTACAACCACTGTGGAAATCAGTCTGGTGGTTCCTCAGAAAATTGGACACAGTATTACTGGAAGATCCAGCAGTACCTCTCCTGGGCATGTACCCAGAAGATGTTCCAACTTGTAATAGAGACACCTGCTCCTGTATGTTCATAACAGCCTTATTTATAATAGCCAGAAACTGGAAAGAAGCCAGATGTCCCTCAACAGAAATGGGTACAGAAATTGTGGTACATTTACACCATGGAGTACTACTCAGCTATTAACAATGATTTTTGAAATTCTTAGACAAATGGATGTATGTGGAGGATATCATCCTGAGTAAAGTAACCCAATCACAAAAGAACACACTTGATATGCACTCACTGATAAGTGGATATTAGCCCAGAAATTTAGAATACCCAAGATACAATTTTCAAAATACATCAAACTCACGAAGATGGAAGACCAAAGTAGAAGCAATAGGAAATGTCTAGTCATGATCTACCCTCTAAAACCTACCAGGACACAGAATTCAAAAGATGAATCAAAAATGTAATCACAGAATTAAAATAATTTAAAGAAGATGCAAAGAAACAACTTGATAAAATTAAGAAGAAAGAAATTAAGGAGAATAAATAACTGAGTGGTAACTAAGAAAACAAACATAAGGCTGATGAAAATGAAGAAGATAATCCAGGACTTGAAAATGGAATTCTGTTGGGGTCTCCCAGCTCCTTGTTGCCGCCAACCCTACCTTGCTGTTACACTAATCACTCTCCTTCAAAACACCAGCCCTCTACAGGCACTGAGACCCACCAGAGAGTTGCTGTGCCTCCACTGCCTACCAAGAGGACCCACCCCCACCCTGGATCTCCCAGAATACAACAACCTTGGACCGCCTACACCAACAGACATTCTTCCCTGCCTCAATCCTTGGACCCGCCCACGATCGGACCACTGTCGGCAACTTCAAAGACTGAGGAGGGGGCTGGGAATTTTTCCATGTTATTTAAACCGAGTTCAGTTATTAAATTTTGGAGCCTCAATCAGAAAATTTTGTCCTGGCTTGCATTTTCCTTTCACACATTCCATTTCAGCAAGCCCCGCTGGTTCAGGATGAACCCAGACCAGATTAAAGTGAGTTTTGTCAGAAACTCACAACTGGCGCCCAATGGACTGGACCTGATCACAGCAGGAATGAATTGAGCAGCTGCTGCCTTTGTGAAGCTTCACATAAAAGAGTAAGAGAGTATCGTATCATGGCCCTCACCCCCTGGGAAACAGGTAAATTGTTACAGGCATGATACATGTTAGGTTGGTTAGATGTTAACCTGACATCTGTACCGCCTAGGTTGGCAGCGTGAAATGGAATTAGAAAAATTCAGGCATGTCTATGTCCGCAGTCCTCGAGAACTGCATCAGGTGAGAGGAATTGGGTTTAAAAAAATTTTTTTTTTTTTAGATTCTTGCTGGCCGTGGTTTAGAGAGTAAATGTATTTTAATATTCTCCTGGAGACAGACCATAGTCCAGAGACATCTGGCTTTCGCTCTGGAATCCTACAGGAAAAGTTTGCTACCTTCTATGTATTGTCTATGTCTGGTGCACCAATTGTCCACGTGTCAAGTCATGTGTGTTCTTGTT
>NC_034613.1:10885490-10886917 GCF_900095145.1 Mus pahari | reverse complement strand
TCTCTCTCTCTCTCTCTCTCTCTCTCTCTCTCTCTCTGTGGGGGAGGGTTCATATATGTGTGTTTGTACATATGAATGCCCATGTCAGTGTGTGTGTCTGTTGTATGTATATGTGAGTTATATGTATGCCTATATATGTATATGTGTACATTTCCCTGTGAGTGTGTGTGTGTGTGTGTGTGTGTGTGTGTGTGTGTGTGTGTGTGTTTAACCCAGGCTTGTCTTCAACTAGGAATCTTCATTAGAATCTTCATTAGACTTTCCAAGTACTATGGCTGTAGATCTTTACCTCCACACTTAGTTTTAGCTGTTAATATTTTTCTTTTATCTCCAAGGCTCTTCTGATTTATGTAGAGCTGAAGTTGTAAACTATTATTCTCAGTACAGGTCTATGAGTTTTAATGTTTTCATGCTCTTATATTAATGAATTTTAGGTAATACATTGGTTATATCAGTAACAAGCTTGAAACAAATGTAAACTAGTATTCATAGTCTTGGAAAGGGAAAGCATTTAAAATGATAAAAAGTTAATAAAATTATATGATTACTCATAAAACAGTAAAAACATTCTGTGATATTAGGAAATAAAGCCTATCCTACATAAAGTCCCCCCCCCCCCAAAAAAAAATATCATGGTTAGGCTAGCTACTAAGTGTCACACTTCCTTCCATTCGGTTTGTGTCTCACCATTACCTTATAATACAACCTTTGATTGGAATAATACTAAAGCTCAATTGCAGAGAGTTTGGACTTGGTTCAGTTAAAGGTATAAAATTTCAGATATTAGCAAAAGTCATCTGGACACTTAAAACATTGATAAATTGGCTACATTCTGAAACTTCAACTAAAACTAAAATTAATAGGGAGAAAATGCCACCGCCACTCTAGTAGTGACTCACATCAGGCCTAAAAACCTAGAGGAGTCCTGAGGAAAAAGAGTCTCAAAACAGAGTCAGCCTCCTAGAATCCTGGCATTTCCAATCATATATTACACAAATCCTATCTGCATGTTAATAATGCCTCGGGCAGAGCCAAGCCCAGGACATAGCTTAGAGTAAAATACCTGTGGAAGTTACGTTCATATTCTTATATTTACCAAGGCTTAGAAAATAGTGGAATTGTGGTATTGCTTTGGCAGAAACACACAAATCAGGTTTTTCTGCTGGGCACAAAGGAATCAGCATAATTGATGATTTATTAAGGACCCCTGGTGGTGAGATTAAATTCTGACTATCCTTTTACCGGGCTTCCTCCTAGCTGCCTGGTTCCAGCCCTAGACTATAGATCAGTTCAGGAAAATCTGCATCAGGTGTGGCCACCAGGCACCACGGTTCCTGGACAGGACAATAGAACATAAATATATTTTGTGCCAGTCCAACAAATTTAATTTTTTAAATAGTAAGGGCGGAAATGTTGGGGTCTCCCAA